>NW_004797457.1:950278-953671 GCF_000002075.1 Aplysia californica | reverse complement strand
CTTCTTCTTCTTCTTCTTCTTCTTCTTCTTCTTCTTTTTCTTCTTCTTCTTCTTCTTTTTCTTCTTCTCCTTCTTCTTCTTCTTCTTCTTCTCCACTTCCTTCTTCTTCTCCACTTCCTTCTTCTCTTCCTTCTCCTTTTCCTCTTCCTCCTCTTCTTTCCTGCTCCTCCTCCTCCTGCCATTTTCTTCACTTTATTTTAATACGTCTATCATAGCTGTATAAGAATTATAGGCAACATGCTCGTGGAAGAAACCTTCTTATCCGTTCTTATGATTTACATTGCAGTATTAATTACAACATACCTGCAAAATGCAGTTTGCACTTTGAATATAAATAATGTATGTAATCGTATGTTTTTCCATCCATCGAACATATTGCTAATCTGTTATGATTTGGGTCCACGTAGATTGGGGGAGGGGGGGGGTTGTGTTGATTCGCCAAGAATGCCAAGAAGTGTAGGGTGTAGGTCAGAGAGGGTTTACAGTAATACGACTTCTATGTGGGTGGTCATATTGATGTGTCTTAATTAAAGCTGCCCCAAAACGTCGCACCACGGCTCGCAATGTTGTTATTGGATTAGCACTGTCATTCTCTCTGTGTTTTGTGATAACATTTGTTTAAATTATTTTCAAGCACCGTTGCATAAAATTTTGTTTAAAAACTACAAATGTAAACGATCTTTTAACCCTTCCCTGCTCGACCTGCTCTGTTACCCTACAAAATAGTTCTAGTCATTGTTGGGCCTGGCAGTGAAGGGGTTAAAAAAGGAAAATTGAAAATGATCGTATACTAATGTGACCCTCGCTTTCCTTGTCTTGGAACCCAGGATTATAACAAGGAAGTTTCCAGTATAAGTGACAAAGAAAACAGCCTGTTTTTCGACTTCATGCATGAATTGGATCCTGAGCGTGATTCAGATTTACACTCTCAGCCAGGGGGTGATCTCAAGTTCTACCTGAGGGATCTCAAAAGAAGGGCCAGGTAGGTTCTTAACACTGTTTTTTTTTTTCGTTTTTTTTTTCTTCGTTGCTCTCTGCCGTCTGCAGGGTCTGTTGAAGATATATTCTCATAAAATGACACTTATGCGCTTTTATAATATAGGCCAGCTCTCTATCTATTCAGGAATACAACCTATTTTCTGAGGTTTCTAATTCCTGACTACTGTTGTGGTAGACACTACTGTTCTCCATTTCTTTTCTTTTTCGTTACTTTTTTGTTGGTGGTGGGTTTTTTTTTTAGGTGGGTAGTTGATTACAGCTCTGGTAAGCTATGCTCCATATACCATTTCTTTTCTGTGTTACTGCAATTGTCCTAATCAGTTCCTAGGGAAATATGGCTGACCCTGAATGAACTGCAACTCAACACTTGGGCCCCCGAGGCTACCACACTCAAATCAGAGTTATTACCCCCGATTGCAACTAGTTTTTAGTAACCTAATTATAGCTACGTACATGTGAAATAATGCGAATTAACTGCATTTGTGGTATAATGGTTTTGCACGATAAAAGCATAATTCGATTCACGTGCTGTTCTATTGAGTCCCTCCATCTCCCATGAGGGTGCTATGCCTCATTAAAGTCAGTCCTGACACCGTCAAAGACGAAGCAGCGCACCTCCTGTACGATCTAAGCTGTGGCCAATGGGTGTGTGAAACGTTAACAATAAATATTATAAAGAACATGAGCTATTGTTGAAGCAGAATGAAAAATAAGAAAAGTTTAAGGGGTATCCAGCTTTATACTGCCCGTAGTTATTTAATTATACTTTTGTTTTGTTGCTGTTGTTGTTGTTTTTTGTTTGGAGGGGGTGGATTTAGTGCTACTCCATCCATCACACCGCCAGAACTTCTGTGAACATGAAAAAAGAAGGGAAACTATTTCTACAGTGTATTGACTTGAGCGCGAACGTAAAACACAGTCACCGGAGACCTATTCAGATTTATGTGTTTATTTATATACCATTTGTATTGTTTGTTAGTGTGTGTGTGTGTATATGTGTGTGTGCGCACGCGCGTGTTTGTACTTTTGTGTGTGTGTGTGTGTGTGTGTGTGTGCACGCACGTGTGTATTTGTGCTTTTGTGTTTGTGTGTGTGTGTGTGTGTGTGTAAGATATTTCTTGAGTTCGATCCAATGCCACAGTAATCCCAGCGAACCTTTGCCTACACGGAGTGGGGGCAAGAATGTTGTTGACCGACAGGCTTAAAGTCGTTGCTTCTTCTCTCGAGACACCGAGGCTTGTCCATACAGTACGCTCGTACAGAAGGATGGCAGATTCCAGTGTGATAAATCGCTTCCTTAGAATTACAAAGTTCTGTCTGCTCAGTACCTAGTTTTGAGATATTTGACGTCAAAAAAAAAAGTTTTGAGTTTCACAGCATGTCTAGCTTTTCGAATGCAATCTTATGAATATCTTGATAACGACTCCAAATAATCTTACCATTTTGAAAGAGCCTTTATAATTCTAAGGTTGCTATATGTACAGGATAATGTCAGATTTAAGTGTGATAAATGTCACTGTCCTATTGCTCTCAAACCTAGCTGCTATCGCGCCTATGCTAAGTCATGAGCAATAACATTGAAGCTCCTTATTTAGTTGGGATTAAGACGATTTGACCTGAGATTGGTCGGATTGAAAGACGCTTTAAGAATTTTATGAGGACAAATTCAGTGCTCGATTATATAATTAATGTTGGTATATTTTCGTTTGAGAAACTGGAAATGTATTTTTGTTTGTTCCCTGGAGAATCTGAAGTGTAACAAAATGCGTAAAAATACAAATAGTCATTATGTCAGTCACTCGAATTTGAGGAACACAGCGAGATAATTTTAAAATTTGTGGGATCGGCGAACTAGATGGTGGCACCAAGCGAAAAAGCTGGTGGGATCCGCTCAACGAGATAGGCTACTATATTATGTAACTGGCGTGATCGGCGAGGTAGGTGGTGGATATGGTTTTTTAAAAGTTGGTGGGACCCGTCCGCTCCTTGAGATAAGATAGGCCTACTTGGTGGGATTTATAAAATGGGTGGTGGGATGTAGCGAAAAAGTTTGTGGGATCCGCTCTTCGTGGTGATTAGTAGGCTCAGAAAAGTGGGTGGTGGGACACAAGGGAAAAAGTTGATGGGGTCAGTGGGATAGTTATTGGTGTCTGTGGGACTGTTGACTGTTCGTGGAACCGATTTCGCTTGAAGTGAGAGTGTCTGACGCGAGCCAGGCCATGCCAATGTTTGCGACCGTTTCTGTGGTCCCCATATCGCACTACCTCGGGCACCGTATGAGAACAGGCCTGGAGATCTCTTAACGAAATTTATTGGTTTGGGAGGTGGGCGACAGAGGTGAATCACATTGTCAAGTGGTCGAAGCCGAGAGAACGGAAGATTTAGCGGGGGCGG
>NW_004797457.1:945817-947597 GCF_000002075.1 Aplysia californica | reverse complement strand
AGACGGACCAACGCGCACAAAAACATTTTATTATGTACAACACCCCCTCCCCCTTCTTTTGTTTCCTTTCCACACATCCACACACAAGTACGTCCCATTTTTTTGTATAACGAATATACAATTTTCATTTACACGTGTGTTTCTTTGATCTGGTCTATCTGAAAGTTAAGTACCTTCATAGACCTATCTGTAACTTGTATCTACACACGACACGTATTTTAATATAACGTGCCCTCGCCGAGACCTCTTGGTTCTTATACCCTGTCTTTATGACCCACAAGACATAAATCTTTAAATATGGCAGTAAATACCCGGCCGCTGGGTATTGCGGACGTTAATACCCCGACCATAGAACGTCAAAGGGATCTCTTCAGCCCTCAAGCCAAATATTATGTCCCAGAAATGTTTTGTAATAATTAAAATTCTGCGGACTTTGTGATTATACAACATGTTTATAGGTTCTCCCCGCTTCTCCGCCTTTGCTTGAAAAGTGTCGGGTGGTTATCAAGTGTTTCCGCTTTTCAAACAGGTATTACGTGAAATTTATGAGAGCTGCAGTCATAATATTATAGTGCTGTCGACTTTGAAAAGAAGTATTGAACCTTTGCGCAAGCAGATTTCTCATCCATTATTTGTCTGGATTAGGATACGTTTTATGGCTTTAGCGCGCTGCAAGGATAATTTCGATAAAGGAATTCTTCGCATTGATATAATTCTGGGCTATGGTATGGATGGTTCTGGTTCGAATACCAGTTGGGACGTTCTTGCATTTAGGTCATTTGGGGAGTTTTCAAGGCTTTTCGCCTACTTGACTCAGTTCTATCGGAGATATGCATTAAATTCACAGTCCCAAGCTCTTAGATAATCTAAATGTGTTTAAACTAGCGTTAAACCTATACCATACCAAGTCTAGTTAATTTGCTACAGTTATGTATGACGTTGGTACCAATAAGCAGATGAGAGCAGTTGTAACTGCTATAACTATGCAGACTACTCGGCTTTCAACTTTCTTATTACTCTATATTATATTTCAAAAGTAACTGGTTTTACAAGTCTTGTGAAGTTACATTAAATCACTTTGTATCAATTTGGTGTTTTTTTTCCCTTCTCCTTTATGTAGAGGGTGCTTAGTTCGTGCTTCTGGTTTGGTCTGCATCTTCCTCTACTCCTTGTACGTGTTACTATTGTCCAATTCTGTTTCTCTTATACTGTGGCTTTTCTCCCGCCTTCTTGCCGAAAAGTACGTCCTAGTTTTAGTGGGGTTTTTAAAAAGTTTTAGTAAGAGTTTTACGGCACGCACAACATAATTAGGTCTTATAAGTGCCGAAGATGCATGGTGTTACTGGAAAGTAACATATAATTAATATTATTTTTTAAAAAATAAGGAGAAGAGGTAAAGACGGCAGATGTTTGATAGGAAAGGAGAAGCACACCACACCAGAACGCCCACCAACTACCCACTCAAAATGCATTCCAATCAATCGCTTCGCCTAGATCTATATTATATGCATGTCATCTTCGTAAGTTCTCTTGCCGTGGTTATTTCATGCACCAAAACAAACCACTTATTCCACTCCGTGTCTTTCTCCCGGCGGCAAAGCCTGAAAGGGGCGTAAAAGCAGCCGCTATTCTCAGTGTATGCCATTACCCCTTTGGCGAAAAGGCTGCACGGCTATGTGTAGTGTTGGGCAAACACAACGGTTAATGCTATACCGTGTCCCAGCGAAGGGTGAAATCACTACTACAAAGGTGAGGTGCCCCCCCCCATCCACCCCCTCCC
>NW_004797457.1:940127-944313 GCF_000002075.1 Aplysia californica | reverse complement strand
CCCAAAAAAAACAAAAAAACAACAAAAAAACAACCCCAAAACAAACACACACACACACACACTCTCTCTCAAAAGCCACAACCCAACAACAAACAGACGGACAAACAAACAAACAAAAAATCAAACACCCCCCAACAACCCCCCATCAAAAAAAAAAAAAGCAAACCCCCAAAAATTAAAAATGTAAACAGCCCAAAAGGCACTCTCGACCGGCCTTCCCAACTTCTAAGCACCCCTGCGCTCTCTACCTCTTTTATCATGTAGGTAGGCAGGAATCTGACTGTATCGGTTTGCTTTTTTCCAGTGCCATGGGAGTATTGATTAGGGATCGTTTCGCTTCGAAAAACCAGTGCATAAGTTATTGGGGTAGCCCATTGATCTTGAGCGGTATATACTCTGAAAGTCTTGGAAACTTAATGGACTCAACCGAATGTCGAATGTGACTGGTCAGATGTGACGCATTTATGTCGTATAATGCTATATAATAATATGTGGGTCGTTTGCGGGTGCTCTGTTGTGGGCTGGTTTTTCTTTCCTATCAAACGTCTCTCGTCCTTATCTCTCCTCCTTCTTGTCTTTGCATGTTACTCTCTAGTAACACCTCTTATCTTTGGCGCTTACAATATGACCTGTTTGTGTTGACAGTGCCGTTAAACTCTTATAAAAACTAAAATTTTTAAAAAAGAAACAAAGATCGCGCGCATGCACGCACTCTCGCACACACACACACACACGCACACACACACACACACAAACACACAAATACACACACACGTGCACGCACACTAACACACACGTACACACACAAACACGCAAACAGACACACGCACGCACTCACACACAAGTACATGCTGATGAACACACAGCAATCACTGCTGCTACCACCACTACCACTACCACAACCATTGTCACCATCACCACCGCCACCGCCACCGCTCTACTACTACCACTGCCACTACCATTACCACTACTTCTACCACTACCACTACCACTACCACTACCACTACCACTACCATTACCACTACTTCTACCACTACTACTACCTCTACCACTACCACTACCACTACAACTACCACTACCACCACCACCACTTGCTTGCTTGCTTGCTTGCACACTCCGCACGTGCGCGCGTGTGCACGTGTACACACCCAGATACACACACACACACACACACACACACACACACACACACACACACACACACACACACACACACACACACATCCACATTCACAATCTACACACACTAACACTTACAACTGCATATACTGTCGGTCGTTACTGTTTCAGTACTCTTCCGTTAATGTTTTTGTCTATCTATCTTTCTCTTCTCCAAGACTAAGTGTCCGTTATTGTGTCAGTTTACTCCTATTTATTCAAAATGGAATCCAAACGAACGGCATCGCCACTACCTCATTTACCCCCAACTCGCGCTCGACCCTCTGATTTCTCAGCGTGGAATTGTTTGCCCAATTAACCTTTCAGTTAGCACAACTTGAGAACCCCCCCCCCATAGCGACTGGCTGTAAGGGATCGATAGTTTATTAATTGGCTCTTTGCATCAATACATCAAGCACCAGCTAATGACGAAATGCGGCCGTTATCGGGCCGACTCTAAGTACGCCCCAGCTCAACAACAGTCCTGGTTAAGTCTCCGCTTTGACTCCCGCCTTAGCGTATCCGGTGATATAAATGGTTGCCCGGAAAAGCTGCAAGAATGTGGATTAGTGCACCCAAAGGAAACCGCATGGATAATGTAATTGAAGAAATGCAATAGAATGTTTTGACACGTGTCTAAAGTAGAATACAGCGGCGTATTTTGCATACTCTGCTTTTCAATCTTTATGCCGCATGAGAACGTGGGAAAATTTGTTTGTTTAACTCAAGGAAACGTGCGTCATACATTGCCGTTAGAATAATGATTATTTAAAATATTTTAAAAAGAATAAGAAGACAATATGTTTTAGAGGTACGCTTACCATTCCGCGGCGAAGAAGAAGGTCTACTCTCGGAAGTTGTTTTGTGAGCCCATCTTGGCTTTAGTAGCCTGTCTAGTAAGTGAGTAGCCTACATTTGTGTTTTCAATGTTGTTGTTTTATTGTTGTTTTTTAAGCTTGTGTTTTTACACCCCCATGGACACAATTTAAATCATAAATGAGACGAACGCCCGGCCCTGCCTGTCAGAACCAACCCGAGATGAGAGTGATACAACATCCCAGAGGAAAGACCGAGAACCCTCGATTTAAAAAAAAAATTCACCTCTCTCGGGAATCAAACTCGGGTCTAACCGCTACACTGCAGACGCTGGTTCAAAATAGTGTTCGAATTCCCGAACAGTATGATTTCCTTGATTGCAAGCTTGTTATGTGCGTCTCGCTTTTAACGTCCGTGACTTGACTTAAAGTGATGTCGCTAGCCTAGTGGTTAGGCTACCGAACTCTTAATTATGAGATTGCGGGTTCGGAGGTTCGAGCCTCAGCTCAGTCCGATGTTGTGTCTTTGGGAAAGTCACTTTACTCGAATTTCCCATTTGGCTTAATCTTTTCGAAGATGGACGCTAAACTTGGAAGTCCCGCCTCTTAAATAATCTTATAAGTGTTGATAGGGGCTTTACACCTACACCATTTCACCATTTCTTCTTGACTTATAGAACGGAAGAGTCCTTCTCCGGTATAGTACACATGGAAAACTGAGTCCAAGAGACGACATGGGTGCGGACACAAATTCAAATACGTGGAACGTTGCCCTGTGCGTACAGAGAGAAGCCCACAAGCAGCGCACGTCCATAAGTGAAAGTGGAACTTGTAAAAGTTCAAAATGTGGCAAACTTTTCTCTGCCAGAATTGGTCTCTTCGACCACAGCAGAATTCGCAAGTTCACAAGTCATCTTAACCTTTAATAAATTTTTCTAATTCTTCTGTTTTGCTGGAGAAATATTCTCTGCGGAAGTATTGGTCATCGTCAGAATTGACGGACGAGCTATTATTATAGTACATAAACGACTGGCCTGAAGATGTACCCGTACTCAAATTGGCACTTGAATAATATCTAAAGCTTTGTGAAACAAACCAGCTACTAGAAGTCGCGAACACCAACTCCATTTTTTCCGGTTTTGATGAAAATCACTTTGACTTTGAGGACACCAAATTCCAGTCACGAAAATGGGAGTTAATACTAAAAAAAAACTCAGAAGAAACTGAAGTCCCACGAAACGCGGTCATTAACCGTAATAATTTTTGGGATTGTAGGAAGGATTTTGGAGCTAGTGTAAAGTCCTTCTCCTGGAAAGCTGAATCAAAGAGATGGCATGGGTGCGGACAGAAATTCGAATAGGCATCACTTGAACGGTGTCTTTTACATAATCGACTGGTAATTGTTTTCAGTTCTCAGCTTGCAAAGTGTGTTGAACTCCTGATAGATCGGACTGGTCCGAGGAAAAGACTCATGCGGCATTAGGCCTTTTCAGATTGTTGTCTCTGTTTTTACTTTTACTTACTGACTTTACCCTTCCTCGTGTACCTTCTGAGGCGTCGAGGGGGAGAAATTGCTTTTGTCTTTGGCAAGCTGGGTGGCTTGGCTGGGTGGGCTGTTTTGGATACTCAGGGTATCCTTGACTCCCTCGATCCAGATGTTCCTTGGCCTTCCTCTTGCCTTGTACCCTGATATTCTTTTGTTGTACGCTTTACTGGCATTCTGAATGTAGTGGAGGACAGTTGTTGGACAGGTGTATCCTCTGTTTTCGACAATAAAAGTTTGACAACCTTGTTACAACCTTAATTGTCAACTTATAAAAATCTTGATCTTCAACAGAAGATTGTATGATACGAGAAGGTCAATGCCGGATCCTTGTGATGATTCTATTTTGAGCTGTACCGCTGCTGTCTTTTACTGCGATTGTAGAGGTCGGTAATTACCTTTTAGCACCTCATGCCTGTTCTCTTGAGGGCAAGGTTTGTATAGTCGTAGATTTGAATTCATATTTATTTATTGTCCTAACACCACGCCCCTCTCCCTTTTTTCCCACAAAAAAAGAAAAGAAAACGACGCCCCCCCCCCTCCCCTCCCCTTTAAAAAAAAAAGGAGAACAGATTCAGACGAGAATGACCTGTATAAAATTTCATTGCGATCTTGAGGGCCTCATCGTAGGCCTACACCAATGTATTATGCTCTATTCTTATTCTTAATG
>NW_004797457.1:937315-938690 GCF_000002075.1 Aplysia californica | reverse complement strand
TCCCCAAAGGCTTCTTTTACTCATTTGACTTAAACTTAACTAGATCAAATACCTCTGAAAGAAAATCTATCTACGAGAATGCACTTTGCAAATTTGAGAAGGGCTTTTTCCAGGAAAATTTCCGCTTCATCCCCAAATAAGCCGAAAAAAAAGTATTAACATGCAGTGATTTACTTGCTTTACAAGATGGGTCACCACTCTGTTTGATTTTCAAATACTAAAACCTTCTCGATATAGAATGAGTGAAGACATGTCGCTAACTGAAAATTAGACAGTTTTATCTGATATTTTTGACCATTTTGTGTTATTAAGACCGAAAGGTCAGAAAGCATGCTCGGTCTGCTCTATCGAAATCGTAAGAATATACGGAGTCGTTTTCAAGATATTTAAAGAAATGCATTCGAAAAAAGTTTGACATCTTGTGAAACTCCGAACTTTTAACGTCAAATTTCTCCAAACTAGGTAGGCCTACTGAGCAGATAGAGCTTAGTCATTCTAAGGTAGCGATATCTTATATAGCGCGTAGGGCATTCTTTTTTAAAACTGACCTATCTTGTATGAAAGAGTAGTAGCAAAGATTGCATACAAATTGAGAACATTTGTTAAGGAATCGAAATAAAATGTTCTTGACTCGACATCATCATCACCATGACGTGCCAGGTCTGGAGTAGACATCCGCGATCATGTTACGCCACTTTTTTTCTTCTGGTCCGAAAGCTCTCAAAGAACCTATGCGTTACCCCGGTCTTATCCCGTTACACATTTGTTCACATACTCTAAGTAAATTACTCTTGGTCTACCGCTGCTTCGTTTACCTTCTATTTTTCCAGCGAGAGCAAGATGTTCAAGACCTTTATAACTGTCGATTCAAGTACCTTTCTCTTGGTCTACCTTTGCCTCGTTTGCCTTTTATTTTTTCTATGAGAGAAAGATATCGATTCAAGTGTCCTAGAAACTGCATTTATCTCCTCCCAATTGTTTTTATTAGTGAGTAGCCCGCTCGGGCTTCTTTCAGTTCTACCTCCGTCCATTTTTTTTCCTTCCATGAATTTATCAACAGTCTCAGTGGGTGGTTGACGGGTGCTTTGGTTTGGTTTGCTTCTTCTTTCCTATCAGACATCTATCGCCTTTATCTCCCCTCCTTCTTTTTTGTGTTTGTTACTCTCTTGTAACACCTCTAGTCTTCGGCACTTATATGACCTTATTGTGTTGCAAGTGCCGTAAAACACTTACTAAACACCCACACACACACACTCACACACCCACACACACACAAAAACCCACCCAGTCTCATGGGAAATCGCACTCATGTTGCTTCTATATTGTTTTCCCTGTTTTTGGTAGTTGGCCAGCATTCACAACGTATAGAAGGGTT
>NW_004797457.1:935409-936736 GCF_000002075.1 Aplysia californica | reverse complement strand
CTCTCTCTCTCTCTCTGTGTGTGTGTGTGTGTGTGTGTGTGTGTCTATCTATCCGCTCCTGCATGGCCACGTCACGGGCATGATGAATCGGTGGCCGAGGGTGGTTTTGTGGAGGTATTGATTTAACTTCCTAAAATTTCGAATTCCTCGGAATCTGTTTCCCAGTTGAAAGAGTGATTAATGTAATTTAGATTACGGAATGAAGCGCTGTAGCAAAGGCTATACGTTATGTCAGGTGTTTGGTAAAAGTCAACTTGAGTCCTCAATTCGGGACTTACTTGGCATAGTGCTTTGTCCTGTAATCTAAATAACATTAATCCGGGTTCTCTAGTTTCTTTTGACTACATGTGAGTCGTCGAAATGTTTTGCGTAGAAGACGATTGCTTTTAGGTGCGGGGATCCCTATAAGCTACTGTTTTGATCTAGTGGTCAAGTCGAAATTCTATAAAGAACCGGCGCCTGTAGTGTTAGTTAAGCTCTTCTGCGCCATTTTACGCAGAAGACGTGAGTTCGCTTCCTGTTACTGAAGGGTCCAGCTTGTGTCGCCGGTTTGTTTTGTTTTGTTTTTGTTTGTTTGTGTTTTTTCGTGTTTTTTTTCGGGGGGGGTGGGGGCGGGGGTGAGACTGCATAAAAATATTTACAATAAATATACAAAGAATGCATGAGAAGGTTGTTGAAGCTTTTTCGGTCGCTGTGTGCTTGAAAACGTCAATGTGTTATATAAATCATACTTATTGTATGATAGACTCCAGTCGGTAAGGACGTCATAATAATATTATATTTCTTCAAGGAAGCTATTACGACACTGTTTGGATATCATTAGTCAGCCACCCGGACTGTTGTTTACCTGCTACCTTTGATTAGCGCTAATGAGACGGAGGAGAATCCGGGAGTTTGGGGGAGGGGGGGGGGATACTGAAGAGTCTTGATGGGAGACGCTGTGACTGGAATGTGCGGATTTTAGCCAACGCGCTACCTCAAAAGTACAAAGTTCTGTCCGACATTTGTGGCTCTTTTGAGTTAATAAGACCGTGGAGCCAGAAACTAAATGTTCTATCAACTTTATCAAAATCGAAAGATTATTCAGAGTAGCTATCGAAATATTTTAAGAATTGCATTCGAAAAAGCTTGTTTGAAACTCAAAATTATTTTTATTTCATCATTTTTTTCAAAACTAGATTAGTACTGAGCAGACAGAACTTTGTAATTCTAGGGTAGCGAATGGATGCCCTCTTGGTGATGTTTTGACAATGACAATGACAATGACAATCTTTATTCATCTCGCAGGGAGAAATTTGTCTTGGTCGTTAACAATGGCAGTAGACGT
>NW_004797457.1:931565-934964 GCF_000002075.1 Aplysia californica | reverse complement strand
TCCTCCTTGGGAATCGCCTCTACGGCTTCTGTATTCGACATACGGGGTGCCCACTACGGCTGGGTCGGGCCAATCGCCCGACTCGATCGCCTGAAACTGAAAACAAACACGTTTGCTTTTGAGGCGATCGAGTCGGGTGATCGGCCCGATCGGCCGATCTCAGCCGTAGTGGGCACCCCGTATAAGCGTTACACCTCAGGCTCCAGTGTGAGTTTTGCGAATGGTCTTCACCCTGGTAGGGTGAGAAAGAGAGTGACTTGGGTGGTTGGCGGGTGCTCTTGTGTGGTTTGCTCCTTCTTTCCTACCAAACATCTACCGCCCTAATCTCTCCTCCGTCTTTTTTGTGTTTGTTACTTTATAGCAACCCCCTAACCGTCGGCACTTATATGACCTTATTGTGTTGCACGTGCCGTAAAATTCGTAAATGATGATGATGATGATGATGATGACGATGACAATGATGATGATGATGACGACGACGATGACGATGACGATGCTTAAACAAACTCCAACTACGGTATATTTTTGTGTTTTCTCCTCCTGCCTGTAGCGGTTGTGGTTTCGGCGCGGGCGACGCCTCTCCTCACCGGGCGCGGTCCGCCGAGCTACAGGAGATCCTTGACCAGCTGGTCATATTAGAGGGGTGGTCCCCTTTGACAGTGTTATTATAATATAGAAGGAAATGCAATGGGGAACCGGAAAGTAGTCGTTTGTACAAATGATTACCTTTGACAGATGGTTGTTAGAGAAGGTTCAACTGTAGTAATATTGTTAACCGAACTCTAATGAACTCCATTCCCACGTCTGTGGTGTAGCGGTTAGGCGCTTCGATGTCGCATGCAGGAGACCTGGGTTCGATTCCCGAATGGGGAGACAGTTTCTGTGAAGTATCCCATTCTTTCTTCTGGGTCCCTCTCAGCCCTGGTCGTCTCTAACAGGCAGGGTCAGAAGCCCACTTCCTATGTGACCTAATTGTATCGATGGGGCGAAAAAAATACCTACATTATTTTTTTTTAACGAATAACTTCCAACTGTGATATTTTGTTGTTTTTTCTCTCTTTGTAGCGGTCGTGGTTTCGGCACGGGCGACGCCTCTCCTCACCGGGCCCGGTCCGCGGAGCTACAGGAGATCCTTGACCAGTTGGAGCAGGCCTGGCCTCGCTACGTCAACTCCAGCGCAGGAGAGTCCTTCTCCCACCTGTCTGTGGGCGGGGCCGGAGGGGGCGGGGCTGGGGGCGGGGACAGCAGCTTTAGGCAGTCTCCCACGCCAAGCACAGGGTAAGTACTGTTTTGTTTAATTTTGTAAAAGTTAGAGTTTTACGGCACTTACAACACAACACGGTTTGGTTATAGTGAAGCGTACTGACAAATTGAGTTACTTCTCGGATTCAAGCCGTATGGAAATAGATACATCACGCTTATAGGTGAAGTTTCTACAAGCTATAAGTATGAAATAATAAAAGGTATGTTATACTTAAAGAATATGGCATCAACAGAAAATCTACACATTTGACCCTCATGTCGATTTTTGGCCAATATCTCCATAATTTGTCAGCAAAAAGTTTTGTCGACCAAGACGGTCACCATCCATTGCCAAGGAGAAAAGTGGTTGTCTCAGACAGGTGGTCGTTTTGGACAGTTATTATAAGAAGTGGTCGTTGGTACAGGCGATTGATTGTCTTGGACAGGTAGCCAGGCCACGCTATTTTAACTCCAGCCCGGAGAAGTCCTCCTCGCACCTGTCTGTGGGCGCTGGAGGGGGCGGGCTGGGGGGCAAGAGGTAGGGACAACAGTTTTCGGCAGTCTTCCACACAAGACACAGGGCAAGTACCTGAAAAAGTACAGTCGAAATTTGCCCAATACGGCCACCCGTTATAAGTAAGTGTATGAATTAAACACTCCTATCAACACTAAACCACCTATTGTCGAGAAGAAAAGTGGTTGTTTCAGACATGTGGATGTTTTGGACAGTGCCATTATAATGGAGAAAGAAAAAAAAACAGTGGGGGGGGGGGGGAACTGATGCCATTCTATTTTCAAGTTGAAGGGGTTGTTTGTACAGGTGTTTGATTGTCTTTCCCAGGTGGCCGTTAGAATAGGTTCAACTGTAATTGTAATACGTTTTTCAACACTGCTAGATTGTTAAAGAGGTGGGGCCTCCGAATTTAATTTCCACCTTCGATAGGACTGAGCCATATGGGTTGAAATCCTTGAAAACTCCACTTAACGACAAGAGTTAAAGAATACCCAGTGAGAGATTCGAACCAGGGCCGTTCGGTCTGTACTCCAGCATGATACTGATGGAGCTAAGGAAACTCCCAAACACAGCGTGACTTTTGAAGGAAAAAATTGTGATTGACAGTGATTGTACTTGTTCTTTCGCCGTCATGACACAATCCAGGTAATTAAGGTAAGTACAAAAGAAAAGTGATTGTGTAGCATGAACGCCACTTTTAGCAAAGCAGTAGGCGGTACCTCCGAATTAGGTTGCTTCAGGATTGCCTGTTAGGGAGGAAAATCCGGGTTGAGAGGGTACAGCTTTTGTTGTTTGTTTGTTTGTTTGTGTGTTTGTTTGTGCCAACGTGCTTCTGTTGCTCAAAGTTAACTGTATTAAATACTCTTGAAAGAAAATCAATCTACGGGAATGCACTTTGCAAATTTGAGAGGAGCTTTCCCAGGAATTTTGTTGTTGTTGTTGTTTGAGTAAAGAAAAGCACATAGACACAATGATGGTCATTTAGTGCTGGAAAAAAGTAAGACAAACAGATAGAAACAACAGAGGGAAAATAAGGAAGTAGGATCTACCGTTGGCACCCTCCAACCACCACAGGGACATAGACAACATCACAGCTGATAGATGGAGACGCTCAATTTAAAAAAAAAATCTTTCCTACTCGGGAATCCAGCTTACGGCTTCTGTATACCGCAGTGGAAAGCCTATCCCCTACACCTCAGACCCTGGTGTAAGTTTTGCATTTGGCATATATCTACGCAAAACATGCCACGGCAGCTCGTGACCGTGAAGGGTGGAGAGTCATCACACGTCATCCTCTCATTCAGAGACGACACCTCCAGGTATTCCAGGTATTTGTCTGAGGACAACATGAGGAAGAACTACTGTTGAGGTAGATTGTAGATACCCAGTTAACGCAGTGTCAAAAGGATCATATGTTGATTGTTTTTTGGGTTGGTTTTTTTTTCAGGAGTTTAACACGCAGTCGGTTGTCGGTTAAAAAGCTGACAGCTTCCCTGAAATCTTTGGATTATCTTGGCAGACCTGCATCGACAGGTGAGGAACTACCTGGTTCTGTAGACATAAATAATACACTGTCTTTTTTCTCTCTCTTTGTGTTTTTTGTCTCTCCACCACCTCATATCTCTCTCTCTCTCTCTCTCTCT
>NW_004797457.1:927445-931051 GCF_000002075.1 Aplysia californica | reverse complement strand
GGGGGGGGATAGTAATATGGAATGAACCAGCCAACGGAGGGAGTTATTACGAAGTCTTATCGGCTTATAAGGGGATAAAGACTGTATACATGCAACTTGATCGCTGGGTGCAATATTATATTCTGACACACACCAAATTCCAAAATTCGCGTTTGTCAGAGTCATGCATCCAGCCATCGAATCGCACTTTTAACTAAACCCCACAACACTTTTTTGTTCAGATCCGGACAATGTCAGCGTCATCAGCGAAAGTGCCCGGTCAGCGACAGAGTTCCGGTACGGTCGCACCCGGAGCGCCAGGTCTGTGTGGATGACGGACTCGTCGTCTCCATCACAGCTGCAGGTTCGACCCAAGACCTCTCATTTCGGGGGCAGGGGGTCGCTGCTTAAGCCGCACTTGGACGGAAGACTGGTCACTTCACCGGTGCATGGTAGCAGGGAGGACTTAACAGGTAAGCCCTGTGGAAAATTCAGAACATGTTTCTAAAAAAAAAAAAGAAGAAGAAGAAAAAGAAAAAAAGAAAGGGAGGAAAAAGAAAAACAACAACCTCAAGACAAATTTTTAAAAAATAAGGCAAAGAGACAGGAGAAGACCAAGAACAGCTTTCTCAAAGAACTTGAACAGATGGGTTGCGGGGAACGACCAGGACAATAATACATGTACATGTAATAGAATAGGTTTAATGAGAGAACCCATGCACAGAAGTGATTGGCGAACCGTGATTGATGATGATGATGATTATAATGATGATGATGATGATTCTCAAAACATTTCCTCATGTAGGAAAGTAAGTATATATATAGACGTGAGTACTGTTTGATTATGTCAGTGGTGACGCCTGTAATCTTCATAACTCAGTTGATTGCAAGTCATCCCTTTTTGTCATATTAAAGAGATGTATGACTCAGCTGATCTTTGTGGGCTAAATGATTTTGATTATTGTTTCACGTTCTCACCGAAGAACTTTAGATAATTTAGGAAACAGGCTGTTGGGACCCTGTCTGTCAGGGCCAACCTGGGGTTAGTGGGATAAAGCATCTCAGCAGATAGATTGAGATACTTAACAGAATAAGTGCCCACTCTGGAATTGAACTCCTATCTTCTGCCTGCAAGAGTGAAGTGCCAAACTATTACACTGGAGACGCCGGACCTGTGTCAGATGGAAGCGTTTTGATCAATGGGAAAAAATAAAATACAATGAAATCCTCAATATCTTTTCATCCCACAGACTGCTCTTTTAGTGGCTTTTGTTTCTTTTTTTTTCTTAAGCTTGGTGTTTTTTGCACACCCCTTGACACATTTTAGTGGCTTTTGAAGCATGATAATTGACAGGAATATTGGTAGGCCTGAAATAGAATACATCTTACTTCTTCTGTAAAATGGGTATCTTTGTAGCTTACTAAGATCGTTTGCGACGCTTTCGACGTCGGATCAGGTCGAAATCGGCGACTTCAGTGCCCTCTACGAATAGACTCTTGCCTTACCTCATCAAATTTGACTCGGAAGTTAAAGCAGAGAAAACGTTAACCTCTGGTGACCATGTAACTTGGTGCGGAGGTTTTATCCGGCGCGAGCGGTGTTGTTGCACACAAAACTTACCATTCACAACTCTGCTCTTTTCTTTAATATTAGTTTCAACCGCTGACGGCTACATATCGCGGTTATTGAATTGAGAGGGGTTGGTTTTTTTTACAGACATGGGTATAGCTTTCTATCTACCTCTCCAAATTAACACCGTCTATTAGGTCCCTCTCGTATTCCGCGCACAAACAAAAGAACTGACCCATAAGCTACAAATCTTGTGATTGGCTGTGACACACCCGGAGATGTCCCCCCCCCCCCCCCCCCCAGGGCTGTGCCACAGAGTGGATTGTCTTTAGGCCATTCCCAAAGGGGGGGGGGGGGGGGGAATTAACATGTTCTTATGCAGAGTAGAATTGTAAATGGGCTGATTTATCAATGCCATGCTCATACTGTGCGGAACAACATACGGGGAACTGCTGATTTTTCTTTCCTCATCCGCTTAATCGTCATTTTCCCTCTACTTCTTTTGTATGTTTGTCACTCTAGTGAACTGCTATTTCCGGGGTGCCTTGATAGTCGAAGCAGACTTTATGCTAGGGAGGTGAGCAGAGTAATCCTGATTCCCCGTTTGGACTTCTCTGTTGACATCCACCCCTTGGCACTCATCAATATATATGACCTTATGCAGTTGTGAGTGCCGTAAAACCTTACTAAAATTAAACTAAACACCCCGTGAATTTAACGCGTACGATTCGTGACCTTTGATTTGAGGGTCAACGTTGAATTGTGCCAAAATGGTAGCTTTTGCCCCTCCATGAGGGACAGTGTAGCTAGCGCCGACTGTATCAAATGGATTAGATCCAATCCAGTGAGCAGTGTGCACTGGGTATTCTGCACTCTCAACTGAGGCGTTCAACTCATCGGTCAAATCGATTTGGATACGTAAATAAATCGCCTTTTTTTCTTGACAGAAACTAGAGGGGGAGAGAAGAGAAGTAGGACTTACCACCTTCTTCCTTCAACGATCTCCCACCAACCATTTTATCTTTTTCTGGTCTGAAACCGCCTTCATTGACCTAGAAGTAGACAGTCCGGGTTGGCCCTGCCGGAAGCGCCATTAAAGTAGCCCGTCTCCTGAATAATCTAAACTGCGTCGATCGGGGTGTGAAAAATGTACAAAGTTTGCGTGTGTGATTGTTTTTGACTACCCGCCTACGCCCCTTGAGCTTCAGTAATGTTTTTCTTCATCCCCTGCGCCCATAAGTGCAAACATCTCAAGATGCACTTCTGCAGCACTGCTGTCGCTGTGTTAATTAGGACGAGGCAGGTGTGTCCACAGAAGTGCTTAATAATGTACGAAGAGTCTTCGAGTCTGATGTTTCCCGTGGCCTCCCGCTGTGGGAATAACATGTACAGTATGATGTTTGATGTCGGTTGTTTTTTGTTGTTGTTGTTGTTTTTGTTGAATCGTAGCTAACAACAGCTGTATTTGGAAGCTTATAAAAAGGTATCTGTTTAAAAACAGTGTACTATAAGAGAACTGTCGGGAGTGTGGATGTCTTTCTCATTGTTTCTCTTATGTAGACTTGCATCAAGGTACCTTATAAACCTACTGTTTATTACTCTGTTAAGATGCCTTTTTCAGATATTGAAATCTGTGCTTTGTAGGTAGTAGTTGCTTACTGCCTTTGAAATGCAGGGGTGGAAAGGAAAGGCACGGGCGGGTTTGGCTTACAGTCAGATTTTAGCGATATTCAGATTTGAATGGTCGGTTGACGCGTGGAGTATGTCCAGTATATTGTGAAACTAAGATTTTTAAGTCTATAGACTCGTAGAGAGGGTGTCTGTAATCTGAGCCTCTGGTCGTGTGGAAGAAACACGAAACTGTTTTCACTATTGTGTTTGCTTTTAACATGCCGTCTGATGTGGTTTGCTCCTTCTTTCCAGTCAGACACCTATCGTCCTTACCTCTCCTTCTTTCCAGTCAGACACCTATCGTCCTTATCTCTCCTTCTTTTTGTGTTTGTTTCACTCTTGCAGCACTTCTGATCTTCGGCACTTACTCGCATATGGCCTGATTA
>NW_004797457.1:923953-927345 GCF_000002075.1 Aplysia californica | reverse complement strand
AGTAGAATTGTAAATGGGCTGATTTATCAATGCCATGCTCATACTGTGCGGAACAACATACGGGGAACTGCTGATTTTTCTTTCCTCATCCGCTTAATCGTCATTTTCCCTCTACTTCTTTTGTATGTTTGTCACTCTAGTGAACTGCTATTTCCGGGGTGCCTTGATAGTCGAAGCAGACTTTATGCTAGGGAGGTGAGCAGAGTAATCCTGATTCCCCGTTTGGACTTCTCTGTTGACATCCACCCCTTGGCACTCATCAATATATATGACCTTATGCAGTTGTGAGTGCCGTAAAACCTTACTAAAATTAAACTAAACACCCCGTGAATTTAACGCGTACGATTCGTGACCTTTGATTTGAGGGTCAACGTTGAATTGTGCCAAAATGGTAGCTTTTGCCCCTCCATGAGGGACAGTGTAGCTAGCGCCGACTGTATCAAATGGATTAGATCCAATCCAGTGAGCAGTGTGCACTGGGTATTCTGCACTCTCAACTGAGGCGTTCAACTCATCGGTCAAATCGATTTGGATACGTAAATAAATCGCCTTTTTTTCTTGACAGAAACTAGAGGGGGAGAGAAGAGAAGTAGGACTTACCACCTTCTTCCTTCAACGATCTCCCACCAACCATTTTATCTTTTTCTGGTCTGAAACCGCCTTCATTGACCTAGAAGTAGACAGTCCGGGTTGGCCCTGCCGGAAGCGCCATTAAAGTAGCCCGTCTCCTGAATAATCTAAACTGCGTCGATCGGGGTGTGAAAAATGTACAAAGTTTGCGTGTGTGATTGTTTTTGACTACCCGCCTACGCCCCTTGAGCTTCAGTAATGTTTTTCTTCATCCCCTGCGCCCATAAGTGCAAACATCTCAAGATGCACTTCTGCAGCACTGCTGTCGCTGTGTTAATTAGGACGAGGCAGGTGTGTCCACAGAAGTGCTTAATAATGTACGAAGAGTCTTCGAGTCTGATGTTTCCCGTGGCCTCCCGCTGTGGGAATAACATGTACAGTATGATGTTTGATGTCGGTTGTTTTTTGTTGTTGTTGTTGTTTTTGTTGAATCGTAGCTAACAACAGCTGTATTTGGAAGCTTATAAAAAGGTATCTGTTTAAAAACAGTGTACTATAAGAGAACTGTCGGGAGTGTGGATGTCTTTCTCATTGTTTCTCTTATGTAGACTTGCATCAAGGTACCTTATAAACCTACTGTTTATTACTCTGTTAAGATGCCTTTTTCAGATATTGAAATCTGTGCTTTGTAGGTAGTAGTTGCTTACTGCCTTTGAAATGCAGGGGTGGAAAGGAAAGGCACGGGCGGGTTTGGCTTACAGTCAGATTTTAGCGATATTCAGATTTGAATGGTCGGTTGACGCGTGGAGTATGTCCAGTATATTGTGAAACTAAGATTTTTAAGTCTATAGACTCGTAGAGAGGGTGTCTGTAATCTGAGCCTCTGGTCGTGTGGAAGAAACACGAAACTGTTTTCACTATTGTGTTTGCTTTTAACATGCCGTCTGATGTGGTTTGCTCCTTCTTTCCAGTCAGACACCTATCGTCCTTACCTCTCCTTCTTTCCAGTCAGACACCTATCGTCCTTATCTCTCCTTCTTTTTGTGTTTGTTTCACTCTTGCAGCACTTCTGATCTTCGGCACTTACTCGCATATGGCCTGATTATAATTGTATTGCAAGTTCCGTAAAGCGTGTACCTCAACTTTAACCTAGTGAAAATCAATTTGGCATGTTTAGTGCGAGCCCTTAGAATCACACGCTGAAGGTATTTTTAAGGGGGCGTGACTACTAAAATATTGGTGTTTAGGTACCTTACAGTGTTCCAATTTGTATACAACCAGTTCAATAAAGCTGAGAGAGATCACTCGAGCTATCGAGACATGAGTCAACGCCCCAAGAAACGCTCTACCAATACATTACTGTGGCCCTTAGAAAGTTTCTCGTCGATTTGGTCAACTATAGATCCATTAAAAGGCGCATGCTTATTCCAATTGAACACACTCCAAACCTTTGTCTTACAAAATACTGGACATGTTTTTAACGACAACTGACTCTGATGGCTGGTTGGAAGGCACTACTAGTAAGTCTTATTTATTATTTCCCTTTGTTGTTTAGTCTCTATCATACTTTTCTCAGCGCTCAATGGCCGTTGTTGTTGTGTCGATGTAGTTTTTTTGGTTTTTAAAAAATTCAACAAACAAAAACAGCTTCCAAATTCAGCTCATGTTCTCGGGCAATTTGGCTCGGCGTCTGTGGCTTTAAACCTTTGTTGTTCAATATACCGGACATGTTCCCGGTCTGATTTCATTATTGTTTCATAAGACTCTCGCCTAAACTCCCTCGAGGCCTCGTTTTTTCTCACCTTGGTGTCGTAGTACTACGTCGTACCCCCTGGAGCTTTGTCCGAGGCACAGATCTAGGGGTTGTTGATGGGTCAGCTTTGGTGCCAAGATGGTGTTGATTATCCTGTCCGCCTGAGTTTCCATAGGGACGCTGTTGTGTTTACTGTTTCCCCGTTCGTCTTGCTAGCCGTATTTTGATATTATGCAATTTCTAGGAGCAGGAAGTAAGTGAGGTACAAAGATCCCAATGGTTAGAAACTGACCAGCACAAAAGGATGCTATATGAACAGTTTGCAACTTGTTCCCCTCACCGATTCACAAACAAAATAACACTAAGCCAAGCTCGTGATCACGATGAGGTCCTTACTATTGTTTGACTAAAATGGAAGCCTTCAAAGCAAAAAGTTGTACGTTTATTACAATGATTCGTAATAAGGAACTTTCAAACAGCTTTGCTGTGTACCTCAAAGCATTCCGTGGTAAGTAACTCATAATAATTATGTTGTTAATTTTGTTGTGTTAAAGAAAAATCTTTCAATAAATAAAATCACGCTTTTCCCTGACGCTCGCTACGCAAACCATCCGTAAATTTCCCGCTTGCATACATGCGTGACTTATTTATAAGCATAGGGACGCGCTGCTTACTCAGTCGTTATCATTCTAGGCTTTTGTGCGGATGAATCTGATTCGAATTCTTAGTAGGTTATTTTGGGGGAGTTTTCAATGCTCTTCGCCTACTGAGCTCGGACATATCGAAGTGGACACTAAATCCGGAGGTGGTGCATCTTCAATAGCCTAAGAGTGTTGACAGGGGGCCTCAAATATGTACCATATCGCGCAGCTGTTGACATAGAATCCGTTCATTACCTATGGAACGTGTATAAGTAAATTCTGCTTGATCTTTGCCGGGTAGTCACTTCTGACTGCAAAACGACAATTGTAAACACGTCTTATTGACAACACATCGACGTCGTATCTCGTGTTTTCCAGAAGAAGGAGAGAGAGAGAGAGAGAGAGAGAGAGAGAGAGAGAGAGAGAGA
>NW_004797457.1:858800-923689 GCF_000002075.1 Aplysia californica | reverse complement strand
GGGGGGAAGGGGAGAGAGAGAGGGGGAGAGGAAGAGTGGGGGGAGAGGGGGAGAGAGAGGGGGTGGAGGGAGAGAGAGAGAGAGAGAGAGACAGACAGACAGACCATGAAAATTGTGAGAACATACATTTTTCTTGACAGTGCCTAATTTGTTTTTGTTTGTTTGCTTGTTTAATAAAGAAATTCACATTAAAACAATAACGGTCAATTAGTGTAGGAAAAATACAGCAACAAACAGGACAGATAGGCTAAAATAACAGAGGGAACGATAAGTAGGAGGATCTATCAGTGGCACCCTCCAACTCTTTGCTCCAGCTACCCGCTAAGTTTAGAAATGTCTGAAGCCGTATCACGGGTAAATGCATTAGGATTTGGAATAGTCCTTCGCCCTGCCAGTAAAGGGTGCAGTTTTCGCTGTGGTGTACGTCTCCTCTTGTGGGTGGTTGGCGGGTGCTCTGATGTGGTTTGCTCCTTCTTTCCAGTCAAGACACCTATCGTCCTTATCTCTCCTTCTTTTTGTGTTTGTTTCACTCTTGCAGCACTTCTGATCTTCGGCACTTACTCGCATATGGCCTGATTATAATTGTATTGCAAGTTCCGTAAAGCTCTCTGTTAAAACTAAAAGTGCGTCTCCTATATCGTGTTGATATTTTGGATAGCGCCTTTGGCACAACTCACTTTCTTTACAGACGTCTGTGGTGTAATAGATAGGCGATTGACCATTGCATACTGAAGACGCGAGTTCAATCCTCGCATAAGGGGCAAGGATATTGTATTCCTCTCAGCCCGAGTTGGCCCTGGCAGTCGAAGCTTTCCCAGCCCTACACAACGTTCAACTTCATCATCATCACTCTCATTCCCACCCTGGGTCAGGGTACAGGCCACGGACGAACGCTTCCCACCTTTCCCTATCCTTGGGCTATCCTTTTGATATAATTCCACGTCATCCCACGTTTCTGTATATCATTCTCTGTGACTCGTCCCCAAGTTCCACGCGCCCTTCCCCTTGGTCTCATTCCCCGTGGATTGCAATCTTTCTCTTCATTGGTTTCATTTGCCAAAGCAGAAACCACAAGTCATCTTAACCCTCATTTCTTCTAATTTACTTATGAAACACATGTACTATCCTCTGCAGACGCATTGGTCATTGTCAGGCACTGACAGATTAACTATTATTATTATTGTTATTCTCATTATTAGGATTAATAGTGTTATTATTATTGTTATAAGTGTTATTGCTGTTGTTATTGTTAGTATTATTATTATTATTATTATTATTATTATTATTATTACTATTATTACTGCTGCTGCTGCTGCTGCTACTACTACTACTATATTATTGTTATTGTTGCTATTATTGTTGCTGTTATTACTATTATTACTATTTTTACTACTAATACTATTATTATTATTGTTATATTATTATTATATTATTATTGTTGCTGTTATCATCATCTTCATCGTCATCATTACTATTTTTATTATTATTATAATAATAATTATTATTATCATTATCATCATTGTTATTGTTGTTATTGTTATTATTTTCTGTTCACCTGACAGATTCAGCGAGACCCATGTGGGTGGATATAGAGGGTCAAGGAGACACCTCTTTCATCAGCGACGATATCCAGTCGCAAGTGTCAGGGATCGACTTGGACGTGCGGACGCTAGAGCGAGGCAGGGCACACACGCCCAGCTCACAACGGTCCCGGACTCCGTCCAGGGGCGACAGAAGTGGAGAGCGGGACGCCATGCTTGCCGAGGCTGCTAGTGTGTTGTCCTCTCTGGTAGAGGAGGAGGATATGGATCATCTTCTCGGTGGGTGTTTATTTGCTTGACGGTTTCGTTTTGTGGTCTTTGTCTGTCTGGATGCAGCTCACTCAAACGAGGCTTAGCCCTTCAGAACCTGGAGCATGCATTGGCTTGCGCTTCCTTCATCCTTCTGCTTTCTGATCTTTATTGTAAACATCATCATCATCATAGTCATCATCATCGTAGTCGTTGGGGTCGTCATCGTCCATCATATTCATCATCTTCATCATCATCATCCTCATCATCATCATCATCATCATCATCATCATCATCATCATCATCACCATCACCATCACCATCACCATCACCATCATCATCATCATCATCATCATCATCATCATCATCATCATCATCATCAATGCCTTCCACCCCTGGCAGGGTATAGGCCACTTACAAGCTCCTTCAATTTATCTCTGTCCTGGGCCATCCTTCCAAGCTCGTTCCAAGTGAGCTTCACCTCTCTCATGTCCTTTTCCACACATCTCCTCCATGTTTCTCGTGGCCGACGCCTGCCTCGTGCTCCCTGTGGGTTCCACTGCAGCGACTGTCTTTTGATGTTTCTGCTGGGCTGTCTGAAGGTGTGTTCCATCCATCGCCACTTTCTTAGTCCTATTTCTACTTCTATATCCTTTTAGACCTGTCCTTTCCCACAGCTCTTTATTTCTTATTCTATCCTGCCACTTAATTCTTAGGATACTCCTCATACATCTGTTGATGAAAGTCTGGACTTTATTCAGTAATGTCTTTTTTGTCTTCCAAGTTTCATAGCCGTAGAGGAGCACAGACTTGACGTTGGAATTAAAGGGTCGAATCTTGGTGCGCAGTGAAATGTTGCTTGCTTTCCAGACTTTTGATAACTGATTGAATGCTGACCTTGCCTTGGCGGTTCTTGCTTTTACATTTGCTTCAGTTCGACCTTTACCATCGAATCATCATCATCATATCTTCATTATTATTATTATCATTATTGATATTATTTACTCAAGGCTCAGCTTGCATTGGTGTCAAACTTTTTGTCAAAGTAAGGGAACTCAGGCGCACACGTCTTGTATGGTTCAGGGAGTCGGGTCTCAAAGAAGGTGGAAGGGGGGGAACATCCAGGAGATTAGTGGAAAAAGATATTTGGGGAGAAAATGACATAGACTTGTTTGTCAACCATTGCCCTGGGTTTAGATTGGATTTCCTTCCCCTTGTCTTGAAAACTTTGGTTCGAAGCTGTGGATGGTTAGAGATCACCACTGACAGGTTCTACTGTTTCAATTTTGTTCTGCTGTCTCTGTCTGTCCTGCTTTTCCTGTACACATAATGACCAATATTTTGTCAATGTGTTTCTCTTCGGACCTTAAAAACTCAGACTCTCTCTACCTTACTTTTTAGTAGCATTAAGTAACCAATTGTAGCATCTTGACTACTTAATGTAAGACTCCAACATACGCTGTTTTGAAAAGTGACATACAAGTATGACAGTCTCACACTATCCCAGTCGATCTGCTTATTTTTACCTCAGAACAGTCTATGTAGCCTATTGAATTTATTGTTTGGACAGATAATCTATCTGACGAGGAAGAGGCTATGGAGGACGGGGCTCAGTGGCCAGGGAAAGAACAGGGACAGACTGGAAGGATGTCATCCATGTCGTCGAGGTCAGTAGTTTAAGTCATGGTTCTGTACGAGCGTACATCAGGTTGTATGGAAGAACAGTTGAACTTATCGAAAATGACTACCTATTATTGAGGGTTTTCTTAGACAGGTAGTCCTCTTGGACAGTGTCATTATTTTTTTTTTTTTTTAATGCTAGGGGGAAATGGAAACTGGTAATTTTCTTAAACAGGGGGTCATCAGAGCAGGTTCTTCTGTAATTATTTCTTCTACATGTTTCCTAAAATGTATTTGCATGTGGAATGACTCCTAAGTTTTACTTGTGTAAACCTTTTTTTCTCTTTAGTAATATAAACATCTGCCTGGCAACTTTTTTAGCTGGTTTTGCTGGGGTCACAGTAGAAATTACTTCCATAATACCCATAAGTGAATCACATATTGAAAATGAATGTGGGAGAAAATGGGAGATAAAGTAGATTAAAAACAAAAGAATGATTGAGCGACAAATTGTATAGTTTTCTGTTATTTTGTCCTTTTATCATGCTTAGTTTGATCCACATCAATTCTCTTATGCAAGATTGGCATCTGTGGTGTAGTAGTTAGGCACTTTGCTGTCACATGCAGGAGACCCGAGTTTGATTCCCAAGTGGGGAGAATTTCTATAGTAATCTCAGTCATTCTGATGGGATGTTGTATCCCTCTCAGCATGGGTTGGCTCTGACAGACATGGTCAGAAGCCTGCCTCCTTAATAATCTAACTTGTGTTAATAGAGGCATAAAACACTAACATTAAAACAATTTTTTTCTTCTTTTATAGGAGCAAGACGCCACTTCCTCGTGTGGATGAGGCGAACCAGACAGAAGAGATGGAGGATGCTGTAGCACAGCCTCTACAGCCACCTTACTCAGGTAGATACGGTAACCCTTGGCCTAGAAGACCGCACACTGGTGGTGGGCTTCAGCAACAATAATCGGCAGCATCAGTTCACTGATGTTAGGAAAAAGCACTGAAATGTCATGCAGAAAAAGGCAGTTATTTTCAATCAATCAGAACGCTAGTTTCTTTCACATGCTATTATGAGATACTATTTCTGCGCCCTTCTACACATGTTTTGATCACATTCTGTACAGACTTACTTAGTTTTTTTCTTGATGAAGTGCTCTCTCCCTGAACCAGGACGCCCAGGATTCAAAGGGTTAACCCTTGTCCTTAAAGGACCCGTGGACCTGAGGTCCGTTAAGCCAACGTCTAGTTTTACACTTTCACACACTGAGGCATGTATCCAATTATCAGAAGATTAAAGGTGTAGATAGTGGATTAGGTCAGTCCACAGGGCCAATCAGCTGCTTGCTCTATATGCTTCTTCATTCAGTTTTTTAAAATATAAAACTGGAAGACAATCCGAGTTCTGTGGTGAAGTACTAGTTTATGCTTTGGAGTCGGGTACAGAATAAGCGACATGTCTAAATACTGACTTTTGTAATGTTATGGTATGGGTTTGATGTTCCCATAAACACTCCAGAGGTAGTGCAGAGGCATCAACTTATAATTTCAAGTGTGTCTACTATGGTACAGAACCTAGTTGGCAGACAGCTTCTTATCCTACCCAAGGACAAGAACTCCATTTCGCGGATTTGACCAGACTGACATTCGTCGTGGATTTGATTGATATACAACAAATTTAAGAAATCTTAAGTGGCTTATATTACATATTGTATGTTAAACTCTCATATGTCATTTACTATATATAGCATAAAAATGCAGGAAAAATTAAAAAGTATAATTATAGTTATTTATCTATTCAGGTGTCATGAGACGTGAAGATGGGCTCACAACGCCATCAGGAGAAGGACAAGAGGACGAACTTTTAGCAAGAATATCACCTCAAGGTAACCACTCTACATACTGTGTACAATCAATCTATGGCACCTCTTTTATCTTTTTTGGATGGCTGCCTTTGTCTCTTGATATGTGCTCTTCCTGCCTGCTGGAGGACCTAGACTTACTGAATCCCCATTAAATTTGAGAATATGGAAAAACGCTTTGACTCCATACTCATCACTGTAAATATAAAGATAATGACAAGAAAAGGGGGCTCAGTAGCTCAACAGGTATGTTGTTTGCCTGTCAACCCGGATGTCCACAGTCCAATCTCCATCAGTGTTATTTTTTTTCCTCATATTTTCTACATTCTCTTATCTGAGGGTAAGTAAGATCGAACACCCTGTCTTCTTGGGTATGAATTAAAGATTTTGGAGATCCCATGTAAAAGTTTGGTATGTTAAAGAACCCTTGGCGGTTTTAAAATTGAAATGAGTAGGCCCCTTGGGCCACAATCTGGACAAAATTCAAAGTCAGTTCTTGCCCTAAAACTGAAGCCACCATTGTAAGTATAAATTATTAAGAGTTCTTTTGAGGACATCACATGGCTGCCTGTAGGCAAGGGATGATTCTATGTTCTACGTAAGTAAAGCAACCATGTATGTACAATGAACTGCACTGTCAGATTTACAATATCACCACAAACTTGGGTGTGTTTCTGATACCCTGAGGGGTAGAGGTAGAGACTGAGCCCAGTTTACTGGGTTTAGATCAATCAGTTACTCCCTTAGATTTAGCAGGGGTACAAGAAGAAGAAGAAGAAGAAGAAAGAGAATAACAGGTGTTTTTGTCGTGTTAATTGTTTGCAGGGTCAAGGCCAGAGTCCAGAGCAGGGGCGTCTCGTCCTGGGTCCGTGGAGCCCTCAAGTACCCTGCGTGTGGCAACACCAACAGGTATGTGCAGTAGATAGGTTACGGGAACCTGGTTTACTCTTGCTGCTATTTTAAGGCTTATTATTGTCAAGTCACACAAACTTTTGTCATGTGGAAATAAAAGACTATCGTACCTCTCGTGCAAGCCTTTTTCACTAACCGGTTTTCTTTCTTAGTAATTCTCATAATCTCCCTCAGGCTTTTTTTTTTAACTTTCTCAAGTTTTCATTAATTGTCATTCTGACCTGCTCCTGTACAAGTTACCAAAAATGGTTAACAATTATCATTAAATTTTTTTAAGGTGATGCAAAAACAAAAAAAAGAACAAATCCAATTATTTACTGTGCTTTACACGACCAAAAAAACCTTTTATTATATTGGGGGGAGTCTTTTTTACTTGTTGTTAATCTTAGAAAAACTGTCTCTCTCTCTTGCCCTTTTTAACTCCCAGTGGAGCACAGGCCATCAACAACATTACTCCAACTAAGCCTGTCCTGAGCATCCTTTTCTATCTGCTTCCATGATGTCCCCGCTTTTTCAATTTCCGCTGATACCGCTCGCCTCCATGTCATCTTAGGTCTTCCCTTCTTACGCTTTCCTTGTGGGTTCCATGTTAAGGCCTGCCTGATGATGCTTGTTGGGGGTCTCCTCAGGGTGTGTCCAATCCATTTCCATTTCTTCACCTGAATATCTTCCTTTACTGGCCTTTGGCTTGTTCTCTCCCACTGTTGAGCATTTGTGACTCGATCTTACCACTTGATCCCCACTATCCTTCGTAGGCATCCATTTACGAAGCTCTGCAGTTTCCTTGCTGCTGATGCGGTGAGCCTCCATGTCTCTGAACCATACAGTAGAAAAGAAAAAACTGTATTCTTTCAAAATATTGTTTCTCTGAGAGGGAGAAATCTATTTTCTATTTTTAGATGCACAGACTTTGCTCAGAGCAGGCTCAGTTTCACCAACGGCTGCGTCAAGGGGAGGAACTCCTGCCGCTCTGAGTGGGCATCCAGAGGATCTGATTGAAGAGGTATGTCGAAGCTCTTGTTGCTTAATGATGGGTCTTAACTTAATTATATTGTCTTTTCAGTTAAGTCTAAGTGAAGTTCTCCTCTAAAGATATCTACTTAGGCTTTTTATTGGTGTGTAATCTGGCACATGTTTGAATCAAGACTATTCACTGGTGAGGCAAAAAAAAAGTTACTCCAATGATTTTGTTGTAAATTAGCACCTGTAATGTAGTTGGTAGGCGCTTTGCTGTTGCACAAAAATGACATGAGTTCAGTTCCCATGTGGGGGAGATGACAAAAATAAGTGGATAGTACTGTACTAGCCTTGTGCAGAAATGTCAAATATCTAAGTTTTTTAGGTAGAAACAAAAATGGTAATTCCAAGTGTTTCTTCAATACAGGATTGTCCAAAACAAACTAAAGAGAACGTTTTCTGAAATGTGCTGGCTACAGGAACCTTATATGCCATCCAAGCATCAGCAACATGACTTTATTTAAGAAAATAATTCATATGACAAGTGTCGATAATGTATTAGGTTCATCGTCATCACTGCCTCTCTCAACTTGCATCAGGATATAGGCCACGAACAAACACATTTCTTCATTCCCTATCCTGGGCTAACCTCTTGATATTGTTCCATATCTTCCCACTTTTTCTGTACCTCAATTTTGTATCAAGTTCCACTTTTGCCTTTTGTTCCTGCGTTAGGTGAGCTCAGTCCTGCCAGACTCTGGTGTGATGCGAGTCTCTTCTCGGATCGGGTCGGCATCTGTTGGGTCAGCTGACCGACCTGCGCCCGATCCCGACACGCTGGTGTCCTTACATAAGGACCAGATCATGTCACCAGAGCCAACTCGTGGTGAGTTTCGTAATAATAATAATAACAATAAAAATAATAATAATAATTGCATTTATATTGGGCATATCCAGGCACTACAGTTTGTTCTTTGCCTTTTACAACTGTTATCCCCCCAGCAGACCCTAGACATCTCAGAAACATTCTCAACTTCCTTGGAAGCATACAGTGCAAGCTGCAGGTTTCACACCAACAAATTAACAATATCTTTAACCATCTATAGCTGGGTACCCATTTCTACCTTGGTGAAGTGAGGAAAATTCGTGGGAAGTGCCTTTCCCAAAGACACAACATTGGGTCTCTGACAGGATTCAAACCAACAACCTTAGAGTTGTGAGTCGTAATGCCTAACTACTAGAGAGATTTTTAAGAAGTACCATTTATTTTGATCCAAATTAGGACATTTGTTTTTATTTAATATCCATGTATTTGTGAGGATTTTTTTTGTGTAATGCTTAAGTTAGCTTCATAATAATTACTTACCACTTTTGTTAAACACTGTTTGTGTTTTGTTTTTTTCTTTGCATTAATGCACCTTTCGTAAAGACGTTCCATTTTGGTTATGTTGCGAAACATTCCTTCTGTTCTTCATGCCTTGTCTTTACCTATGATTGAACAAAGTATATGCTGTAGATTAGATAAGGTGAACAACTTAATTCTTGTTTTAATTTTAGTCTTAATAAGCAGTAAGATTCTTTATAAGCTGTTGATCAAATCTGTTCTGTATCTCAGGAAGGGTTGGTGAGAAAGCTGTAGATAGCCCGGTGCTGCCATTGTTGAAGGAACCAGCACCAAGCGAGCCATCCCTGAAGGAGACCTCTCCTGAGCCAAGAAAACCAGCTCCTACAACAGATGGAAAAGAAAAAGTACAAGAGATGCCATCACAGGAGGCCAAAGTTGCAGAACGAAAGGTCGGGGCTAAGTCACCACGTTCCCAGAAAGTTGAGGAAGAGGTCAAGACTGAAGAGGTCAAAGAGGATGAGGTCAAGGCCGAAGGGGAACAAGAGGAGGAGAAGAAAAGCACAGGGCTGTCTGAGAGAGTTATTAGAGAGAAGGAAGAAAAAGCAAGAAAGGCAGCAGAGTTGAAGGAGATGAAAGAAAAAGAAGAAGCTTTGAAGAGAGAAGAGGAGGAAAAAAAGAAGCAGTCAGCCGAAGACAAGAGAAGGGCAGCTGAGGAGAGGCTCAAGCTGAGAGCTGAGGAACTGGCGAGGCAAAAGGAGGAGCAGGAGTTACAAGAACAGGTAAAACTGGGGGGTTTTTTCTTTTGTTTCACTCAGAGTTGAATCTTGGGCATCTGCTGATAAGTTTTACATGTACAGTCGAATCTATCCAAGATGGAATTTGTGTTTGTTGTGAGGTGAAACCACGGGGTGTGGAGAGACCACTGCATCTATAGAGAAGCAAATTTGAAAAATTGATACGAACCTGGGTTTCCCAACCCTACAACCCAGTGTTCTTACAAATAAAAAATGGCCTATCAAATGACTAATTCAGTGCTGAAATTCTTCTATATTTATCACAATAGGCCCCTTTTACTCCCTGATAACAATATCCATTGTTTTTTGAGTTTGCACTATATTTTCACATACAACTCAGTAGACCTCATTCAAGCTCTGCCGATAATCGTCTTTCTTCTTCATTTCTTTTCTTAGTGTCCATCTTGTCCATGCCTGTATACCTGTCATCATAATATCATCTCTCAAAATGTCCTCTGGATGAGTGATTGGAGGGTGCCACTGGTAGCTCTTACTTCTTTTCTATTCCTCTTTAGTTTCTATGTGTCTTGTCTCACCTTTTCCCTACTGTGGATTACCTTTATCATATCACTGTATTTCTCCTTACTCATACTTAAACACAAAGGCAAACAGTGTGTCTCTCAATTTCTTTTCTTTCCTAGGTCTTTATTCAGTGCAGAGCTATGCCCATCAGTTGGTTTTTCTTTATTGTTGATTGATTTTCATTTGCATGTTTTTCTATTAGTCTGGCCTTGTAGTGAAGGAAGAGAGTGAAGAGACTCCTAACGCATCCTCGTCACGAGCGAAAAAAGGGAAAAAGAAAGAGTCCAAAGCGTCCAAACCATCGGCAGATGCTGGCAAGAAGTATGTCAACTCCCTTGATATCTCATCTGTGCAGCCTGATGGGAAAGCCATGGATGCGTTAGATGTAAGCTGTTTTTCTGGCTTCACTTTTGATTTGATTGTATGGTTTGTATGATTATGAATATTTCAAATCCCCTTCAGAACAATTTAGACGATTTAAGAGGAGGGCTGCTCCAAACCTGCCTGCCAGGGTCTACCCAGGCTGATTGAAAAGGATACAGCATCTTAGCAGGCAGATGGAGATGCTCAATTAAAGATCTTTCCACACTTCTTCTTTATGTAAAAGCAAAGAGCCTGACAGTTACATCATTGATGTTTGTGGTTTAATTGTGATGCAGCACCAATGATTAATGCAGTCTTTCTTTTTACTTTTATTCATTTTTAAAACTTATTTTGAGAGAGCTAATTGAAAAGTGGCCCCCTGTGCTTTTTGCTTATTCGTAAAATTTCTACACACTCACACACACATACACACACACACACACACACAAACACACACAATCTCACACTTACTTGGGTTCCCAGACACCCATACACCCTCATACTCACACTTTCTTGTTGATGCACATAGTTATTGTAAATTTCATTTGTAAATATGTGTCTGGGGTTTTTTTTGTTTCCCTTGTTGCCCTAACTTATTTTGACATGAATGATCTTACTTCCAATTATTGCCGTTTAGTCCTTATATATAATTTAAATCAAAATGTTTTCTTAGCCTTTAATTCATTGCACAAGATGTTTGATTGTGTTTGTTGTGACCTTGGCTCGTTAGATATTGAGGTCGTCTTTTTTTAATTTTTTGGATGAGATAGTGATATGGTGTAAGACTCTTTATACCTCACGATAACAACTAGAGTACACTTTTAAAACATTTTAAAACTTTTGAATTAGAGCATTACTGTACTCTTCTCTTTAGCACACAGAAAAACCCTCCTTTAGTTCATTTATGTATGTTTAGATTGCTTCATATTTTTAAAAACCAATAGAATAAACCCCCAGTAAAGACAAAACAATTTTGAGTCACACAGCAATAACAACAGCGTGACTTTTATGTATCGAACAGCGTGACTTTTATGTATCGAACAGCGTGACTTTTATGTATCGAACAGCGTGACTTTTATGTATCTAACAGCGTGACTTTTATGTATCGAACAGCGTGACTTTTATGTATCGAACAGCGTGACTTTTATGTATCGAGAAGGAAAAGAAATACTGTCAAAATTGTCTAAAACTGCCATCCATTGTCGAGGAGAAAAGTGGCCATCTTAGACAGGTGACTGTCTTGCACAGTGTCATTATACTGAAATAAAATACGCAGTTGAGGAAATGGGAAGGGGCCGTTTGTACAGATGATTGTCTTACGCAGGTGGCTGTAAGATCAGGTCCCACTGTAATTCAAACTTATGTTTTGTTTGCTGAGCAGAAGCTGAAAGAAGCGAATAAAGACGACTTACCAGTGGAGAAAATCCAACAGTGGATGGCCAGCCAAGGCCCACCAGCCAAGGTAGAGGCGGAGAAGAAGGAAGTGGAAGTGCCGGGACATTTGAAGGAAATGTTTGAGAGGAAGACCGAGCACCAGGCTCAGCAGGAGCTGGATGAGGAGATTGGGAAAAGTGAGTGGTGTGTGTGTATGTGTGTGTGTGTGTGGGTATGTTGTGTGTATCACTGTGGGCGTGGATCTGTTTGTCTTTGTATGTATATGTGTAATGTGTGTCTTTGTATTTGTATCTTCTTATGATTAGCAGAGAGTTTTGTTTTGGTATTCATATCTGCATGTTTAGATTACTTTGTGGTATGCATATCTACATATTATTTAAATTGCTTCTTTTTGTTTGAGAAGTCTCCTTTTTAAAATCTCTGTTGCGATGTCATCAAGACTTCATGACCGAATAAGCGTCTTCTTTTTAACAATCTTTTTTGAGACTTCAGGACACAATAGCATCAACTTAACTGAAAAGAAGGAATTGAATAGTTCGTACTCACATTCCTGTTTCGTTATGTGCTTTTTAAAATCGTTTTCTTTTTAAAAAAATGTATTTGTCCAATCTCAGTGCGTGAGGCGATGGACGAAGTCTTGGGTGGAAGTGTTGTGCAGTCTGAAGGAACTGAAGGATTGTCAGCTGAGGACTTTGAGTTGGCTCAGCAGGCTCTAATGGTAAAATTTGAAATAAAAATCGTAATCCACTTCTGTTCATCCCCTTAAGGGAATTTGGTTTACAATGACATATACAGTTGAACCTGCTCTAATGATCACTTCCCACTTCCCCCTTTGCATTTATTCTATATTATTATGACATTGTTCAGGCTGTTCACTTGTCTAAGACAACCACTTGTATCTCTTTGTCTCTTTGATATTTTGTAGCCTTCTTGGACAATTTTGGCCGTAGGTAAAACAAATAATCAATATGAAGTAATATATACATTATCACACCAATTTGAACTATTAACAGACTGTCACCTCTGTGGCTGTCGCCCCTGTGCAGTCAAGATACACTGTATTAACAGCTCTTCTCCTGATAAACCTTGTGTCATTGAGACCCAACAATGTGGTGACCATGTACCCACCAGTTTACCAAGAGTGTTAATGAAATAAGAATGATGTACCAAGGAGTTAACATGCTGAGTAAGTCAACTGAGAAAGTTTCGTTTTAGTCAGAGTTTTACAGCACTTGCAACACAATAAGGTCATATAAATGCCGAAGAATAGATTATGTGTTTTATAGAGAGTAACATTCACCAAAAAAAAGAAGAAAGATAAGGACGATATGTATTTGATAGGAAAGAAGGAGCAAACCACACCAGAGCTCCTGCCAGCAGAGAGACTTTTGTTCTGATACTACCTCACACATATCTGTGAAATCTGAAGAAAAACAAAGACAAAAAGGTATAGCACAGCAAAAATGCTAAACAAAGATGTTTTTTTCTTTAAAGTCAAAGGTGTGGAGGAAGAGGAAGAAGGGTGGTTAGGAAGACCCGGATGCTGATGTATTTTAGGTGTAGGAATGGATTCTTTGTCAATGTCTTTTGGGTGGATGGGGTGATTGCCTCCTCCCTCTCCCTCTTCTTTCGAACAATCATGTTATGAACATTGTTATAAGAAGCAATCTTTAAGCAATTTATCAAAATGATTTCAAATTTTGTTTTCATTTGCCTGCACTTTATATATCTCAAAAGGTATTCCCTGTCTGTAACGTTCTTTCCTTTTGGTTCTAGGAAAAGATTAAAAAAGCAGAGGAGAAGATAGAAGAAGCCGTATCTCCGAGGCCTGTTGTCAAGAAGAAGACTCCTCCACCAGTGAAGCCAGGGAAGAATGAGAAGAAATCGCCAGTGACGAAGAAAAAGAAAGGAGTAGAAGAGGCAGAGAAAAAGAAAGACTTGACAAAAGAAAGGGAAGCAATTAAAGAGCAGCAACGACTTGAGAAACAGGTATGTTATCATTTCTTATCTCACTCAGCGTGGTACTCAAGATGTCTTGGTTATACCATATAGCACCACTAATCAAAAGGAAGCTTTCTGAAAAACTCAGCTGTTGGAGGGGGGGGAGGGGGGGGGTGAGCAGTGCTTTTAGGATGAAACTGAGGTCTGTCCTGAATGAGTTGGTCCTTTCTTGTCCTTTTCCTTGCTTTTTAATAGATTGTTATTGGTTCATTTTGATGCCATCTCAAAAGTGTTTTCTCATGTTTAATTCCCGAATGCAAATTGTGAAGCTGTTTTAAATTCCATCCTTAGACTGTCTAACCTGCTCTAACGACCATCTAAGACAGTCACCTGTACAAACAACCACTTCTCATCTCCCCATTTGCATCTTCTCTTAATTATTATGACACTGTCCAAGAGGTCCACCTGTCTAAGATGACTGCTTTTCTCTACCATGATGTGTGGTTGTCTTGAGCAGATTGGAAAGTGTTTGTTTAGACTATTGGCTACAATTCTATACCCCCAGTTTGATGTATCCAGTAAATGAAGTTTTAAAAATCTGATGTGAAAAGATATAAGGCACACAACTTGACTGGCTGTACTCCAACCACCCACTGGCCACTTGAGAAATTGCGTAGATGGGGGGGCTTAAAACATTCAAATTTATTCATTTACATGTAATTAATGATGTTACTTAAAAAATTTTTGTTTCTTGTCTCATCAGAAACGTCTTGAAGAAGTTCGGGAACTGCAACATAAAATCAAAAGTAAAGAAGATGCCAGAAAGCAGAAGGAAGCGGAAGCGAAGCGAAAAGCTCAGGTGCTGTGAACATTTCTCTGTTTTTTGTTAATCAATATTAGAATAGTCTTTGTCCCTTTCCTCTTCTCCCCTCAAGTCTTTAGAATAGCTATCTCTTTTGTACTGAATTTATTTTTCCCACACCTTCCTCATTCGATTGCTATCTTTGTTGCTTTTAGATGTAAGGGAGATAAAGACATAGTTCTCAGAACATCTCATTGTATTTCCATCCTTTCATTCTGGATTCAGTTTCATGTAATAAACTATTGATTAAAATACATTGCAATATTCAAAATTCAAAATGAGGCTTGAAAAAGAGGCAAAAGAACGTGAACAAAAGAAAAGACAAAGTATATTTGGCAAACAATTCTTTAATTGTTAGAGTGGTCATAGAATGGTGCTTCTTCTCTTTTCGTGATCAGATGTGTATTAAATAAATCATGACGGAATGCCAGTATGTTTTCATAATCAGAATATTCAATAGATAATTACATGGATGCCAGTGGCTGAGCTGAGCACTGTGGCCTTGGTCTTGCTGACTTGGTGTAAAGTTTCAGCTCAGCAAATGTTCTTGTCGTCATCAGGAACTGGCAGAGAGAATGGAGGCTGTGAGGCAGGAGGAGGAGGAGATAGAGAGGGCAGAGGCAGACGCACGAGCACAACTGGCAGAAGTAAGGAAAGTTCAACGTGAGGAGAGAGAAGCGCGGAGGAAGGCAGATCTGGAGAAGAAGAAACAAGATGCCATTGACAAAAGGTAAGTACTGGATAATGTTCGCTGGAAGGAGAGATGGTGTCAGCCACAAAGTGGTAAAGTCTAAGATTCTATGAAAAGAAATTCCAATGTCTAATCCAGGAAAAAATGTCTACTTCATATTGACTGCTCAGTGTTAGATCGCGTCACATCACTTTTCAAAACAGCCTGTGGGGAAGTCTTACATCTAAACAGTCGATATGCAAATGTCTTTTTGATCTGAAAGCAAAAGAACTGCATTAAAAGTGCTCTCAAATTTCTATATATAATTGAAGTTTAATGATCTTACAGCGATGACTGTTACTCTCGAGAAGATAATAATAATGGAATCCTGTACCCTCTGAGTCTGATTTCACTATTCAAAGACGCAGATATAGGAAGGTCAAGTAGTTTTTCTGTCAAGCCATGCTGGGGTCTGAGACAACAAATTAGCAGATAAACTTTTTGGGAATGCCCTTCTTGCAGGTTGAGTGACCCTTGATCCACATACAGTGGTGCAAATTGTCTAAGAAAATAAGAGTAAAAATGTCTAAACTCATCATCACCCTAGCAAAGATAAGATTTTTTTCAATGCAAAGCTATTTTTTGTTGAAAAGAAGAAAGAAGTAAAGTTTAAAAATGAAAGTGTGATAAGTTAAGAGAAGTTTTGTATTAATGTGGAAAATATATATCTCAAAACTGCAGATGTTGTCATAAAAGCATTTTATGTAGAAACCTGACACTTGGTTTGTACATTCAGGGTAGAAACATGAAATTTGGTTTCAAGTAGCTGGTACACTTGTTTTGTCCAAAGACTAGATGGTAATACAACTCTGTCTCTCTGTCAGTGTGTTTTATGGACAATTAACTTATTGCTTCCTTTGTGTGTATCTCATCAGGGAACGTGAGAAGGCTATGATTGAGAAAGCCAGACAGAAAGAACAAGAGATGTTGGACAGAATTGCTGATTCGGAGATGGCGAGACGGATGAAGGAAGAGGAGGAAGCCAAGAGGGAAGAGGAAGAAAGACTTGCCCAGGAGAAGTTTGAGGTGGGTACAACAGCAGTTAGATTTGATACTTTATCTACTAGAGACGGGCGGGAAGCGCTTTTTTCTTCCCAAGCGAAAAGACCAAGAAGCTGACCTACTTCTCGCCGGGACCGGTCCCGGTACCGAGTAATGCTTCTCGTCTCGCCACCAATTTCTCTTCTCGCTCCGTTCACGGGTAGCTCGTTTAACGAGAAGGCCGGCCATGGCCAAGATTTCTCTTCTCGCGGTGTTCTCAGGCAGCTCGCTCAGCGAGAGACCGTGGCGGGGATCTAAACTAGGCTAACCCTGTTGCGCAGGCGCAGGCGGTGAAGGAAGGTCGGGAGACCTAGGCCAAGGCCCTGATCAACTCCCCACTCGCCTCATCTCGCCACCCTCTCCCCTCCCTTTCAGTTTCAGACACAGGACGGCACGGTGATGGGTGACACTGTCTGCGTGTCATTTCTAGCTGGCTGTGCCGCTCTTTCCGTCGACACCTCTCACTCTCTCACTCTCATTACTTGTTGTGTAAAGCCAACGAGTGGTATCACTTCTCGGTACCGGGCAGTAGTTTAGTGCCCAGGAAGTGACGGGAAGGGCATTTCTTGCGAGAAACGGGTACTCTTCTCGGCTCGTGCCCGCTCCTATTATCTACCTATTTCGGTCTTGAAAAAAAAAATCTGAAACCAGGATTTTTCAAAACAACAGTTTTCTAGGATACAGGGCTGTTGCTGACTTCATGGTTTCTAAGCAACGAGACAACTTTTATGTTATGGTACTTTTATATTACTTATGTGGAAAAGCCCTGCACGTTTAGTTTTAAAAATATCTGAGTCTTATGTCAACTCATTATTTGTAAACCATTCAACTTTTGACACTGGTATTAAAATCCCTGGGTAGCTTCTTTTTGTTGAGTATTTAAAAATGCTGTGGCTCTTATTATAGTTGAAGAAGTACAAAACATTGAAATGAATTTTAAAATCTTTCAGATCATTATAAAATTTAAAAAACTGTTTCTTACTCTCAATTTCTTCAGATGTACGCATTGACGACATAAATTACGACAGGAAGCAAAGTGTTGGTGCACCATGTGCAAGTAATTGGTTTTGAAAAATTAGATTTGAAAAATAATAAATTTGTAAACCAATTTAAAAAATTGTTTTAATGATGATATAATTTTGCTGCTTAATTTCTTTGTCAAAAATTCTGTTTGATTATTTTTACAGGCAGAGCTAAAGGCTGCTCAACAAGCTGCTGAAGACGAGGAAGAAAAGTTGCGAGAACTTGAGAGATTGGTAAGTATTCTTCATTTATACTTTGGTATGATCAGTGGCATTGGTGGCTTAGTGGTTAGACTCTCAAACTCACAACCGTTCGAATCCCATCAGGGACCCAACTTTGTATCCCTGGGAAAAGACACTTTTCACAAATTTTCCTCACTCCACCCAGTTTGGAATAGGTACCTGGCTATAGACAGCGGAAGGTCTAGTCTTTTTGTTTGTGTTTGAGCACTTTATCAGTTGTTTGCACTGTATGCTTCCTGGGAGGCCAAGAATATTTCTGAGTGTTCTATGGTCTGCTGGGGTAAGTAAGAATATAGTGTTAAATGCATAGAGCTTACTGTTGAGCTGGGATATGCTCTATACAAGTGTGTTAAATATTATTATAGTATCAGTACACATTGAGCTGAGACTTCAGTGTGAGCTGAACTGTCATGCTTTTCACCTACTGATTCGCATCCTCAAATACCTTTGTTGATAGGACCTGGAGTGAGAGAGGCAGGGTGTTGATACCTTCAATAAGGGCTGTAATATCACTTTAGAGGCAGGACCTCCACAAACAACCCAAGAACACTCCAGCAGGGATTCAAACTAGGGTTATGTCTGTCTTACGCCCCTGTGATTTCTGGAAAAAAAATTTCTGTCTAGCACGTTTGACGTTTTTTCATATTCTCACATTCACCAGCTTGACATTTGCGATTTGTTTTCTCCCTTAGGCAGAAGAGGAAGCCTTCCAGCGCCTCATTGATGAGAAGGAAGCTGCTGAAGAAAAACGCTGGGAGCTAGAGGAACAGTCGAGACAGTTGAGAGAAGCTGAGGAAAAAGCTAGGTCAGTTTTGACTTTGAAGTGCTCATAGCTCTGATATTAAATTCAATGAGGGTCCCATCTAGATAGCTCTGTTTCTTAAATCAGTCAGTGTCCCATTCAGATCTGTAAATCATTATAAATGTTTTATTCTTTTATCAACGGGATTTAGATAATTAAGGAAGGAGGCTTGTTTGATTCTACTCATCAGGGCAACCCTGGGTTAAGTGGAGATACAGCATCAGACAGATGGAGATGCTCAATAAAAATACTTCCCCATATGAGAATATTACTCCAGTCTTCTGGGTATAACTATGAAGAACTTGACCATTTTACCACAGACACAGATTCACATAGACCTACTGGGCATTGGATGTTGTTGTTGTCAGTAGCCCTGCAGCTGTCCGACTATTGCCCAATAACTCTTTCTGTATACAAGGGATTCCATAATTTTACGCACCCAGTTTGAGGCAGGGAAGGTGTTACCTTAAACGGTTATAGTTCAGTCAAATATTGATGGATTTGTTTGTGTGAGCACTTAAACTATTTGTAATTGGATGGAGAGTCATAATGTGGGTGAAAATTGGTGGTAAATGTAGCACAGGATCAGATGTAGATCTTGGGGTTGACGAAGTCAGGTTTCCCAAAACACCACTTAAGAGGCAATCCGCTGAAATGCAGAACCAAAAACACCACTTAAGTCGTGATCTGGAATCAAAGAGTTAATTCAATGTCAGGTTGCAATAGGCTGAAGTTTCTCTAGTCTTTGTCTCTCGTGATGTATATGACCTATTTGTGTTGCAAGTACCGTAACTCTCTTACTTACCTTAAAAACTAACCTGTTTTTATGAAATTCATGACCATACTTAAGTGATCAGTTATCGTTCACTTTTGGTTTTATTCTGACCTATTTTTTTATTGTTTCTACACAGGAGAGAAATGCTGGAGGAGGAGAAGAGGCTCGAGGAAGAGAGAATGAAGCACGAACATGAGGAAGAAGCCAGACGAGAACTAGAAAGGGAAAGATTGAGAGAGGTGGGTCTCAGCTTTCCCATTTCTTGCATACCAGTAATTTTGACTAACTTTAATGTCTTTTACCCAGTCTGATTTTGGGTCTGAATTTTTTGTTTCAGGTTTTTTTTTTGTGGTCATGTTTATAAAATAGCTCTCCCTGGTAGGTATAAAAAGTGCATTTGAGTTTGTTTGTTGGGGGGGGGGGGGTTCAGGTCAGTTTCATTATGTTTCAGAACTTAATATTTTTTCCAACAATTAAAAAATGTGCACGGTTAGAGTTCATATTATTATTATTTTTGTTAGAGCTAACATTGTCTGTACCACTAAGTCACAAGGTAGGCACCCTAACTTTTGTTATTGGTAAAACCAAACTCGTGGGTGTAGTCTCTGATATAGTGATGTTTGTTATTAATGTTATGCTTGCTCTACTACGTGGCCAGTCAAATTGTATTGTACCTGTCAACCTTCCTTTTGCTGGCAGATTATATAGTAGCTTACTGTAACTTTGGTTTTTCAAGGTGAGTCAGTGATACTGTACACCCCCCCCCCCCCAACCAACCCAGAAGAAAAAAATGCTTGAAAATAAAATATGAAAGGTGCACTAGGCTACAAGGCAGGATTTCATTATTATCATGGGCCATCATGGTTGTGGTAGCAATATTGCTTTGATGGGGGTTTTTTAAGAAGGAAAAAGGGATCCGTCTTGGAAAAGTTTCAAAGTCTTGTGCAGAACCCATATTTTTCAATGATTGTTTTCCCAGTTTTAATGGGTCTTCAAAAATTGTTTCCAGCTCCAAAGACTCGAAGAAGAAGCGAGGGAGAAAATGCGAGACGAGCTGGAGAAACGTCGTCTGTGGGCTATGAAGCGAAGAGAGCACAACTTGGATGCCAGGGCGAAGCTAGATGCCATGAGACAGTCTCAGGGTGTCACCGATCCGTGGACTTTCTCTTACTTTGTCCGGTGGCCAAAGGAGAGCTACATGAGGTCAGTATCTGTTCTACTTGAACATTTGAAATTCTTGTGGTCCTTTACAACATAAGTTTTTGAGAAACACCTTCATAGACGGCCATGTTCATTATTTTAAAGTTTAAAAATTTGAACTGGACACTGATTTTCGCAGCAGTTCATTCTTTCATCTTTAACTATAGTAGGTGCATACTCTTTGTTACTGTGTTCGTATGGTCTCCACAAACATAGTTGTGTGGGTGGTTGGCTGGTGCTCTGGTGTGGTTTGCTTCTTCTTAGTTATCAAACATCTATCGTCCTTATCTCCCCTTCTTCTTTTTTATGTTTGTTACTCTCTTGTAACACCTCTTATCTTCTGGCGCTCATATGACCTTATGCAGTTGCGAGCGCTATAACGCCTCTACTAAAAAAAACCCATAGTTGTTAGGGTCAATACGATAATTAGATATAAAGTGCATTCTTTTTTTCCTCTGTGTGTGTGTTCATCACAGATATAATTGAAAGTGCTACTATAGTTACTAGAAACCAAATGTGTATATTTCGTATTGGATTAATATGGTCATCGCAAATATAGTTGTTAGGGTCAATAAAGTATTTAGATATCTAGTAAAATATCATGTTTTATTGTGTTAGTATGGTTTTCTTGAAATGGTCAATATATTAAACTGGATATCAAGTGCAAAGTGCATAAGTTTCTTGTTGTGTAATCATAATCATTACAAATATAGTTGTAGCTGAAATGTAATGGTCAATATATATTGACTGCATGAGCTGACTTTCCTTATCTTTTTTAATTCATCATCAAGAAAGGGTTTAGCGAAACCTGGAACTTCCAGCGTTTTGTTTAGTATTTTGCCCAGATATTTGTTTTCCCGATCAAGCCTAATAAAAGTGATAAAGACTGAATCTCACAAATCTATTGCGGCTATCGCAAAAAAAGAAAAGTAACTTCATTTTGTTTTGCTCACTCTGTACCTGTACCCAATGTCAAACAGGACTAAACTTTTTTCTTACCAAAGAAAATAGATCTTGTTTGTATGAAATCTTAGGCAAAATGACCTAAATCCTCATTCCTAACAGAAGCAAAGCCTAAAGAGAAGAAATCAAGTGGCTTGGTAGAAGTGAAGCAAAACCAGGGTCTCATGAATTCTTTGTTCATTCTATTTCTGGCTTTTTATCATCAAGAAAATAAAATGACACATTTTTTTAAAATGCGGGTGAGAAGAAATAAATGCATGCAAATATGTGCTGATATTGTTTTGTACAAAATATAGTCTCTTGAAATTGTTCTATCTGGGACTTAAAGTCAAATTTATTGATTTAAAAAAAATTGTTTCTTTCCTAGACCAATGGGCCAAGACCCGAAGAAACAGAGAGGACCTCCTCGACCAAAACCTTCTCCCAAAACCCCAGCACCAGACAGCAGTGCACCGGCAACAGCAGATGCTGCCACCTAGGCTGCTCTGAGATGTGGATTTATTGGCGGTGCCCGTTGAGGGATCGGTTCAGTTCTGTTCAGTTTGGTTTATCAACTTTATCGCCCCCTCCCCCCCCCCTACTCGTGGCCTTGAAAACAAACAAGTTTGTTTTTTAAGTTCATCGTCAGTTTTTGTTCGATTTGTGCCACAATGGTAGCTTTTGTCCCTCCATAGAGGAAAATCTGGCTAACTCTGACAACCAAACTGAACGGAACTGAACCGATCGTACCAATGAGCACTGCTTCTTATTTTACCCGGAGCATTCAGTCAGAGAGAATCACTGCTGTTCCACAAGTCGAATGAAGGTTATCACTGTAAATGTTCAACATTCAGCTTTCAACAACAACAAAAAGTCTCCTCAGAGATAAAATTACAAATCTTTATGTTAGTGTTCAGAGCTTTGATTGGCTGCATTTTTCTTATTGATAGCTGAATGAGTTGCACAATCGTAAAAAAAGACTGCCATATGAGAGGTCCATTCTACAGCTCATCAGTAAAGTTGGGGCTTTGGTTGGTCATGTTCAAAGATGCACATAGATATTCTTCTGTTGCAGGACAAAGTTTTACTGCAAGAGAATGTTTCTGGCAACAATGTTTTACCCCAGCTGGCAATGAAAGACAAAGTAAATTTTATGGATTATTTTTTTTAATGACACTGAATGTAATTCAAATTGACAATGGACTTCACTTAGAATTTACAATGACTTTGGATTCGTAACAACTGCCCTATATTTTTGTTTTCAGGATGAAAAAATGAAAATTATTGCAATGGTATTCTGCTTGGTTTTGAATGATTCATAGTATGTTTTGTTTTAGGGATTGTTTTTGCCTCACAATTTCAAAGAATTGATTCTGAAATTGGTACTTTTTACCACTGAAGCTGTGATTTTAAAAGGATTTTGTAAGCAAATGATGTGATACAATGTTGCCTTTCTTGACTACCTAGGCCTTGATCTGATAACTTGAGGCCTGGTTCAAGTGTAAATCTGGATTCACAGCTCATGAGACTACATATATGCCAATCTTATTTCTATGCCTGGCATCAAACCAATGTATAAAGAGTCTTTGTTGGTTTTGTTATGTTTTGTTTTAGCGTTTTAAAATCTGAACGTCAATAACTCATCTGTGATATGAAAGTGCAAATTTACAATGGCAGTCATTGAATTTTGTTTGCCTGTATCATTAAGTGCAAACTTGAATGTATGAGTGTATTGTGTTTAGTAAATTTATAAATGCAAACTTGACTGTACTGTCTATACATTCATATGTGCAAACTTGGCTGTACTGTCTATAAATCCGTAAGTGCAAACATGACTGTTTTGTGTCCTAGTAAATCTGTATGTCAAACTTGATTGTATTGTATCTGTAAATCCGTAAGTGCAGACTTGATTGTACTATTTCATTTATCCCATTTGTGCAAATTTGACTGTGTTTTGCTTTGTAAATCTGTTGCAATAAGGGTAAAGCTAACACTGACAGTCAGAGACATGTGTATTTGATGGAGAAAAAATGTAACAAATTTCTCTGCAACGTCAGTTGTCCATCTCATTTACCCAAAAAAGCATCTCTAAACTTTTATGACTAGAATGAAAATGGTGGGGTTCTTCTTCTTCTTTTTTACCTCTCCTTGTAAACAAAAAATTCCTCTTATGTTCTTTTCCCTTACTATATTCAACAACCTGAACTTGCTTTTATTTTAATGGTCGAATATCAAGAAATGTTGCTTTTTTTGTTACCCTTTTGCAATAAAATGCATACTTGCTGTATTTAATGGGGTAAACCTTGGCTTGCAATAGCTGCAAAGAGAATTTTGTATCTTTCTTGTTGATGTTACTCTGATTCTACTTGTGTTCTGCTTTCAATTTCACTTTTTGTTTTTAATTAAATTTACAAAATTTATTGTTTTCAGTTTGTCATCTCTAAGCATAAAGCCTGGATCATGTTCAGACTTTGCAATTGTTACGTGCTACTGCTTTGCTTGCTCTGACAGTAAGCACACCTTGTCCTGTAAATTGTAGTGACTGGTTGGAAGGCATCACTGATTGTTCTTGCTTCATTGTTATCCCTCTGATGTTTGTGTTCTACTGTCTTTCTCTTTTCATAGCTCTAAATGATTGTTGTTGTACCCATATCATCAGTGTCCAACTCTAATTGTGTTCTGTCAAATTAGGTCAAAGACTTTTTTTGCTCCAAAAGATGTTACTAATGACCGTAACTACAATCTCTGATACTATAATATGTAAAAAGAAGACACAATTCTGGTGGATAATAAGAAATAAATTACATTAATTTTCACTTCTGAAAATGAGCGTTCATGTACCTACACAGTTGGAGTCGGACATTGACGGTGTGCTTCTCTTTCACAAAAAGCCTATTATATTTATAAATGTGTTATGGGACCAGGGTCTATCATGGTGTGATGGTTAGGCATGCAATAGATGTGAGTTTGATTCCCCTGTGGGGAAATCCATTGTGTTAAGTATCTCTGTCTGTCTGCTGGGATGCTGTGTCCCACTCAGCCTGCTCCCTGAATGATGTAAATAGTCTTGAAGGGGATGTAAGGCATTGGCAATCAAATGGTTTGCTGGGGAAGATAAGACAGTGTAAATGTAGAGATGCCACTTTCCACAAATTTCTGGAATTCTAAGAATCATATAAAGGATTTTTCTGGACTTAAATTCTTTTACAAATTTTTTGTTCTGGTTTCGTCTCTTTTTTGTATGCATCGTCGGTACTTTCACATTGCTTATTGCTCAACAAGTTCCAAAAGTCGTGTTTCAGCTTTATAAAGTTGACAGCCATATTTGCATACATTATGCCTTTTGCCTCCTTACCCTGATAATAGTTATAACCACATCCTTATGTATATTAGTCTTGCTATGGGCTTCTATTTTATATACTGTATGATGTTTTTGGCTTCACAATTAAAAATGAATGAAGCAAAGTTATTGTTAGGTGTCATCCCAGGACTTCGGCGAGCGCCATGGCTCTTCAAGCCAATCTGTCCTGCCTGACTGTCATGCGTTCAGTCAGCCTTTAGCCTTCTGTCCAGTATTTTTTATCATCTCTCTATTGGTGGTAGCATAGTACACTTGAGAAAGGTTTTGTTTAGCTGGTCATGCAAATTAAGCTTATGTAAACAGTATGAACCTTTTCACACTGAAGCTCGAATATTGTGAATGACCTTGTTTCACCTAAAAGTAGCAAGATTAGATTTTTTTTTCTCCCTTCAACATCCATGTGGATTATGCTATTTTCAGGATATTTTAATACTACGAACTTCTGAGAATGTGCACTGTTTTGCTTGCTCATAGTTTGAGCTCATGGATGTTGATTGCTCGAATACAGGGTTACACTATAGTTCAGAACAAATGACATAATATAGTACATTGGACTGTAAGACAAAATTGCAGCATACGTAAATAAGATGGCTGAAGAGTGACAACCTTTCAATTTTTATATTGATTGCTCGGTGTAAAACTCCGTCATACCTCTCTTTTCAAAAAGATGTATGGTGGAGAGTTACACTAAGCAGTCAGTATGAATTATTTATCAAGTTTATTGCTGTGCCAGATATAACTGCCCCCCCCCCTCCAAAAAAAAATGCTGATACGAGTAGAGATTTATTACATTTCACCTTTATGGATCAGTGTGATTGCTGTCAAGGTGTATCGGGTGAAACTTATGATTAAATGGTTGTGCCAATAATAAATTATTCTAGCATGAAAGGCCGTTAAGAAGATAACTAAACAAATTGCTGTGATAAAGAGAGTTTGGTTTTTCTATGATAAGACAGGTATTTTTGACACATATGATTAAAGATAGAGAAAGTCTTTTCATGAATGTATTTCCTACTTTTCATGTTGACAGCAATATGTTACATACATATGTGTTTGTGTGTATATATATGTGTGTGTGCATGCATGCATGCGTGTGTGTGCGTGTGTATGTGTGTGTGTGTGTGTGTGTGTGTGTGTATGTTAAGTTCCACAAGCACCTGTATACCATTGTATCATCCCCCTAAAGTAGCAAAAGCATTTGTTGGGAACATGACCACACAAAGAAGAATCAAATAAACTGGACAAGTCTGCCTTTGTGGTATTTTAAATGTTTTAGTCCTTTTGTATTTTGCGGATTGCATTCATAAAAGACTTTTTTTTCATGTACGGTACCTGATACATTCTAATAAATACTAGACAATTCGGAATATCAAAGGGCATTTCATGATGAAAGGTTTGTACTGTTGTAGCACATTTTGTTTTCTTTGTCATGCTCTCGTGTAGCTTGGTTGTGCTGAGATACTTATTGTCATGCTTTTGCTTTTCTATTTGTTCTAATGTGAGAGACATTTAGCAGCAAGTATACTGCCATGATATGGAACCCTGGTTCACCAATATTTGTCGTTTAAGACAGTATGAGGTATTCATTTATGTAAAGAAAAGCAATTTTATCATAAGTACAATGAATGTGTAGTGTCCATTTCATTCTAATAACCAGCAAACTGTTAGTTCATTATAATTTTCACCTGATACACATCAGACAAATACATTTTGGTTTTGAAAGTCCACCTTTTCAACACTGTTCTCAGACAGACAGTTTTCCACAAAACAAAAAATACTTTCACATTTTAATTTGTCTTTAAGTTTAAAACTAAGATTACAGACCAATGACTTTAAATGATAATAACTAAAAACAAGTCAAAGCCCAAAATTTAAAGAGCTTTATGACAACAACAAATTTTTTTTAAAAGCTGAACATTTGAGTAATGATCAATAAAAATAATAGCTCATCCATCAATGTCTGACGATGACCCATACATCCGCAAAGGAGAATATTTCTCCAGCTAAATAGAAGAATTTGAAGAATTAGAGGTAATGATGACTTGTGGCTTCTGCTGTGGCTGTTGAGACCAATTCTGGCAGAAAAATGTTTGCCTCATTTTGTACATTTAAAGGCTCCCCTTCCACTTGTGGAATGTGCGCAGCTTGTAGGCTTTTTTCTTGGTTTCAGCATTTCTTATATTCACGAAGCCTTGTGTGATTTGCTGCCTACTGTGACTGCAGCTCTCCTGCTGAGTCTGTCAGGAGCAAGGCCCTCCCATGTAAAAGGATTTATGTTGAAGGCCTTCAGGGACACTTTCAGGGTGTCCTTGTAGCACTTTTTTGGGGGCGCCAACCTTATTTGGTTATGATCAGTATGCAGTATGCTGTTTTAAAATATAACACAGAATCGAAGATGTATAAAATAATAATTGGTCACTTCATGTCTTGTAATAAAATAAAGATTAAAACTAAACCTCCCACTAAGGGAGATAAAGCGGAACATAAAACTTTGGACATAACGCATTTTTTCACAAAACACTTCATCTGTAACTATATATACTTCAGGAAAATGAGTATCGCATTTAGGAAACTGACAACTCAAAAAATCGTTAATTTTGCCCAATCTTTTATCTAATTTTTTTTCTTCTGTTTTATAGTGCTGTTTAATTTTATATTAAAAGGAGAAAAGAAAAGTGTACTTTCTCTAAAACTTTATCAACCTAAAAATTTGCTGACTGTGTTAAATGGGTTATAAGATTAGAATAAGACAGATAATTGATTGTAAACTTTCCCTTTACTGCGTGACTGACTTTTGATAAGTCACTTCTTTCAATGGCTGCCTGACCTTAAATGTTGATTGCATTGTACACTTTTATTTGTGTAAATGATCCAAACATGATCTGAAGCTTGTAAAACATTGTTGCCTACATTATATATCCATCACTTTTAGTGCAATTGGATAATAAAACATTCCTATTTTTTGAAAAACATTTTGAGAGTTTAAAGTTGCTCTCTTATTTGGTCTTGTGTGAATGGTTACTGTTACATCATTCATAAGGGGACATTCTCAAAGTGGTGGAAAAGCCTCTGTTGCTCATTTTTAAAGTTATGATGCAGCTTTTTGTTAAAGCTTTAGACAGTAATTTTTTTAGATCACTGTTCTTCACCCAATGGCCACTGATACCATTAACACTGGTCACATTGCTCTTTTCCCGAGGGTGATGTAAATCCATCAGCACTAGAAAAATGGGGATGGGGAACATCTAAAATCCATTTTCTCTATTTGTAAAGGATTTTCCTCTTATTTTACATAAACTCTGAACTTAGTGAAGAATACCAATTTCCCATAGTGTGCTGTGATGGGGAGCCAGTTGGTGGCCAAAAATGGAGCATTAAGTACTGAGATTGCGTAAACTACTAAACAGTAAATTATGTGTTACGACGCTGTGGAATCATCGCTCGTCAATTTATGGGTATATATAGAGAGAGTTATTAATATCATCTTACAGCTTGTTCATTTGTCTGCATTTGGCAGAAAAAAAAATACCCGTCTTTCTGGAATAGAAGTTGAGATGTTTGCCATTGAAGGAGGTGAGGGTTGCCTGATATATGAGGTAAAATTAGTGAGAAAATGGTCGTCAAAGTTTGGTGACTTCCAAAGCATGAGTGTCTTATGAAACTGGAAATTTACATTTTTTGTGCTTTTAAGGAAAGTTTTTCATTAACATCCACACAGAAACGCCTTTTTAAAAGGACATAAAAGGTGTTGAGCCAAAAAAGAACATTAAAAAAAAATTGCCCAACACCCAGAAAAAAGCTGTTTTCTTTGATTTCATTGTTTTGATGAGTGCCTGATTTCACCACGCTGCCTCACAAATGTAGGTGAAGGAAGAGCACCACTCCATCACATAATATATAGTAGTGGAAAGTACTTTTAGATAAACCAGCACAACGCTCTGACACAAGTGACTTTGACTTTATTATGATTATTTGTTGAAAAAAAAACATGTTCATAAAATACATTACAAGACAACCATTAACATGGAATGTATATATCATAACAGTCCTGACAGATAAGGAACACTTAATTTTAATAAAACAAGGAACAAGAAGCCACACTGCAAACTGTGACTGTAAAATGAAATTATACTTTCACAGAGTTGACTGTCAAAGAATGAAGTTGGCTTGAGAAGAATGTTTTAGTAAACTCAATAATAACTCAGTAGTTTACTTTAAAGTGAGAAAATTGAGAAAATCTTTTTATAAAAAGTTGTTACTCTTTTTCTTTTTTTTTTTAGTAGAGGGTTTTTACGGCGCTCACAACTGCATAAGGTCATATAAGCGTCAAGTTGTTACTCTAAACCGCTGTTTTTCTTTCATCTGCTTTTGTATGCCTGTAGAGGTAAGTCTGATGAAAATATGTCTACAAAATCACCATGTGTAATTAAGGTACTTTTTCCTCTTTCATCAAAAATGAATATATTGTGTTTTGGAAAATCCACTCTTCAATTTGCTTCTACCGAACTGAATGCCTTCAGACATAGTTACAAAGTGTGTCATTCAAAAGAAAAGTAGGTGTATAATGTTACTGGCTAGTGCCAAATCCTTGGCAAAAACTGGGTGGTCTAGTCCAAAGAAGTGACTGTGCAGCATTCGACATGTAGAATATTACAGCAAAGTTATAAACGTTCGACATTGTGATTATGTGGAATGGTTTTTTGTACTCTTTAGAGGTTCAAGCCCCATCTAGAAACATCTCAAGTACAGACCGGATGCTCATTTTCAAAATTTCCCAAGTCCATGCAAGTCTTTAAAAACAGAATTAAGAAATCTACAAAAGTATGTGCTTGTCTCACACATGTCATCAACATTAATAGGTAACACAAATTGTTATTTTTTGGGGGTTGAATTTTGAAGTATCAAACATGTCTCTATTAGTAGAAAGTTCAACAGTTAAAAATGTTTCTCTGCTGGTTAAAATCAATGAGTAGCGTCACTATGGCAACAGAATGGATCTCAAACAGTTACAGAAACAATACATTCTGCTTATGATACTTTACACTGGACTCACCTTGCAGCAACAACAATTCTGATACAACATCTATGCCTCGCTTTACACTACACATGTAGTTGGAATGTGACTTAAATTTATTTTTAATATATCTGTTCACATGAAATTCGCAATTCAAATAAACAGAACTTCAAACAGAGGAATGATTTGACACCACTCATGAACACGTAACAACATGTGGTGTTTCTCACTAGTGTACATTGTGATAAAACACATCCACACAAATGCAAGTAAGTACAAATTAAGTGTAGCACCCTGCTTGAGGAAAACAACCACCAAACTGCTTTTTTCTTAGAGAAAAAATGCTTCATACAAACATTATATGTCGAGTCAAAACAATCATCAATGTTTTAAATAAATAAAACAAATACAATTTTTCTAAATATACAAAAGGGCTGCTTAAATACTCCTTCATTCTAGACACCATGACAATCAAAGGCAGATGTCTGATCTACCCTAGTGTGTTCTTTATGGTATATCAAATTTGCTTTGGAATATGTGTAGATATATACACTTTATAGAAAGCTAAAGATAGCAACACACCAAGTAATGCATTGCTTACCTCAGAGAGAATTGTATGAGCTTAGTATGCAGAAAGCTACCATAAATGAGTCAAATTAAGGTTGGGTTAACTCACTGCATTCACATCAAACACATTCTTCAGATAAACATCTCAACAGTTCTTAAAGTACCAGACACCATTTGTCAAACAACATTAAATACATTTTTTTAAAGTTTTAAGCTACTGGCAAACCAAGGAAGGTTAGTGGTATGAATATAACATTTCTAAATAGATATTTCGTTAACATGTCAAAATAACCCATTTGGATATGTTTGCTAAAATGACAAGACTCCCCACAACAAAAGATGGGTCAGTTGGAATGCTGCATGTTGCATTTTAGTCAGGTTGTGTGATGCCTCATCAGTCATAGCCCAACAAGAGCTAAAATAATTTCCAATTTGAAGTTCCGATGAAAAATCTAATCTCATATTTTCATAATCAGCACCTCAGTTTTCAAAGTTCAAGTGTAATCCACTGGTTAAAATGCATATTGACAATCTTATTAATTTGTTTCTTGAATCATGCACCTTATGTTGTTCCCTCCTTATGTTCCTTAACTCTTTATCTCGGAGGGGGGTAAACCCACTATGCCGGGGCCCTTTTTTTGGTACTAAATCTAATACTGACAAAATCGTCACTACATTGCTATTAAATCAAAACAAGTGAACTTAGTTTGATAGTTCTTCATCTAAAGAATGAAATTCCCATAAAAGAGACCTGTTTTCAGCAATTGCTGAAAAGTAATTTGATATCGAAGTCGGCGTAAAGGAATGGGCCCGAGCCAGCACAGTGGTTCCGACTGCGAGCCGCTGGGAGTGACTTGCCGGAGATAAAGAGTTAAGTTTTGTTCACACAAGCTGGAAAAAAGGAAACCAAATTGCCTCCTGACAAAAATCAGGTCATTTCCCTTTTGGTGGCCACACTGCCGAATCCATAAAACTAACTCTTCGAACAGCAACACCTTGACAGTTAATTAGGCCTCCTGCCCAAGGCCTGCCAACATTTATAACCTCCTGACAGTTCAACAGTTAAATAGGGACGTCTTCTCACAAGTAACCCATTTCTCTCACCACCAAATCAGCTCATCCTTTAATATTATGCAATTAACACGTGTATTGTGGCACATCCTCTCTACCTGCCTTAACCAAATTTTTACAAAAGCATTATATGTACACGTGTGATATTTTATAAGGTTTGAGACACAATCAACATCATTTTGGGCTTGGAAAAAAAGTAAGAGGGAAAGACTGCAACCATAAGGGTATAGAAAAGAAGTAGGACCAACCAGTAAGTTTTAGCTTTAGTAAGAATTTTACAGCCCTTGCAAAAATATTAAGTCATATAAGGGCTGATGACCGGTACCATTCTCTAAACACCTTGTCACGAATAGAGAACCATGGCTATTAACGCAGTGAGTTTGTCAAGTTATTTCCCCACAATAAGGAGTATCTCAGGGAGGCGAGACAAAAAGTAATTTCAAATCCCGCTCGCACATAAAATTGGGAGAAGGATCATCATCATCAAAGTTGATCCTAGATTGGGCATTCAAGCAGAAAAGTTTCATGTGAACACAAAATAAGTTGAAACTAACCTGTGAAATTATATTCGTAATACTTGTAGATTATACCTTTGTTCTCTATGAGATCAATTGTATAACGACCACCATCCTCCATATTACAAAGTGGAAAGACTCGACTTTGTCAGTTTTATATCATGAAAACGTGATATGTGCAAGTGATAAGAGTCAAAACAAGAATACTGCTAAACCAGAATAGGAATCACTGACAGTTTTTTAAATGTTCCAAGTGTTGTGCAGCACATTCGCAAAATCCTCGTCTCTTTCGATTCCTAAACTCAACCCCTCGTAGTATTCCTCAAATTCAATAAAAGAGATAAGTTCTTGCTTTTCATTTTCTCGCACATCTTCCAGGAAGGCTTGCAACGCGCTGACTCCCGAGTCTCCACCTGGCAGAAGACAACAAACAAAAAGGTCATGTTAGTGCAGAATTTTCCATTTTTTTTGTAAGTGTTTAAAAGCGCTCTTAACTGCATAAGGTCATATGAGCGCATGGGACACATCCAGCATTTTCAGTTTGGTAGGAATTCATTTGGAATTTTGCCTGGGTCGCAGCCAAAGCCTAATCTTATCAATTTTAGAACCACTAAGCGATCTTTAAAGTGCCAAACGTGCACATGGGACTTCTGAGATTGTTCCGCCCTTATCTGAGAAGGTCAGGTGTTAGATCTTACCTACCCTAAGACCAGGTTTGTTGCAAAAAGACTGCAGTCTGTTAGTAGTAGTAGAAAGGCTGCAGAAAGAGTCAGGAGCCAAGAAGAGGGGGCAAAGTGGCGGGGGGGGGGGGGAGACAAAAAACCCAGACAGAACAAGATTAGAGAGCAGGAAAGGTGAAAGGAGAACATTTTTTTAGAGAAGAGAATTTTCCATTGCTGTCAGGTTTCTAACCCGGGACCTATTGAAAGAGAGACGAACTTCGTAACCTCCATACCACGAGAGCACCAATGCAGAATCTGATCCATCTAGACATCTTTTTGTCTTCATAAACACAATATGACATGTACCCGGGGAAAGCTCTTTGCCAAAAATTTTACAAGTTAAATCCTCATCAAAGAAGTGTTATACTTTCATTCATTTATTTCTATAATTTATCATTCATAAAGTAACATTAGCACCAACAGCCTGTCTTTATCCCAGTCACTTCTCTTTCCCACCATAAGGCTACCATTAAAAGTTTTGCTTTGTTCTTAGTCTCTAAGTTCTATGAGCTAAGCAAGCTTACCTGAGGCAGTCTTGTACTTTGAGTTGACATTGAAGAACTTCTTGACGTCACTGATGTGAATGACCCCTTTCTTGCTGCAATTAAGCTTGTGAAATGCCTGAAACCAAACAGTGAGTTAAAAGAGCTTTTTATTCTTATTATAAAAAAATAGGAAAAATACAGAGAAACTGAGAACACAATCCTGGGAAGCATTAACTCTTTATCTGATAGCGGATTGCGCACATTCCTTTATGACAACTTCGACATCAGATTACTTTTCGGCAATTTCCGAAAACAGGTCTCTTTTATCGGGAGTTCATTCATTAGATGAAAAACTATCAAAATAGGTTCACCTGTTTTGATTTAATGACCTATTTAGTAACGTTTTTGTCATTTTTAGATTTAATAATAGACAGCATTTGCATAGCGCAAATTCCCGCTCAACAGCAAGCTCTATGCGCTTCACAATCTATACTATTACCCCAGAAGACCTGAGAGCATTCTGAAACAACCTCAACTTCCTGGGAAGCATACAGTGCAAGCAGCCATTTATAGGAGCTAAAACACTAACATACTAACAAGATCTTTCGCTGTCTATGGCCGGGTACCCATTTCCACCTGGGTGAAGTGAGGAAAATTCATGTAAAGTGCCTTTCCCAACGTCACAACGTCGGGCCCGCGGCTTGAACCCCCGAACCAGCAACCTCACGATTACGAGTCCGATAGCCTAACCACTTTTTTTTTTACCATTTGACCAATGTTTATCAGTAAAATCCACACAAAAATGTTTTTAAATGACCTAAAAGGTGTCCCCCCTGCCCCAAAGAACCCCCCCCCCCCCCCAAAAAAAAATACCAATAAAAATAAAAATTGCCCAATGCATGAAAAAATGTTGATTTAGTCCATTTCATTATTTCGACCAGCCCATGATTTCACTACAATGCCACACATTTAGGAAAAAGTCTTTTGCTGGAGATCATTTGTCTGTCACAGAAACATGACAATGTCCTTATCAATGCCACAATACATTTTGAATTCTCTTTAAAATTTGACGGCAAAAACTGGATTGTTTTTCTGCAACAAAGATACCATGCATTCAAGTGCACATTACATATGATTAAAATAAGCTGGCTGCAAATTTAAGATATTTGTATTGTTACCTTCAAATTGTTTGATAAGAAAGTTGTAAAAATAAAACTTGACACAAGATACAGTTAATTGGCAGGACGACTATAAGAAAATATACATACAGATAACAACAATCAATTTCTGTATTTACCTTTCTCATGAGGGATTTTCTGTATTCATTCATTTCTCCGAGAATTCCATGCATGTAGTCTCCATAGTCCAAAAGCCTCATACCTTCAGGATCAAGTATGTCAAATAGTTCTTCCAATGTCTGCATCCAGAACAAAATTAGAATTGTTATTCCTGAACAGTTTACCTCAACAACAGCAATTGATGACAATACATCTTTTTCCAGATTTTGTAAACAATTCTGGTAGTTCTCATAACACTTCATTTCATGGATCATCAAAATCATAATTAGCACAAATCTCCATTGTTTGTAACAACATTTTGCAAATTTTAAGATGAAAATTCAGTAACCTGAGAACAATTTAGTAATACTTGAGTAAAAAATGTTGATTAAAAGACTTTCAGTTTTACAATCTAAGCTGTTGCTGGATCTATAACAACAACAACAACAACAACAACAATCATTAAAAAACATATTCAGATTTAAATTGAGTTTAATGAGGATGGTACAAAAACCACTGTGATTTTCAGATATTTCGAAAGTAAAAAGGACACAACAACACAATACATGAAAAAAAAAAACTTCAAACCTCTGGCTCCAAATTGATTCGAAATGTTTTCAAGCCTTTCTCCAGATCATATTGATCCAAAATCCCAGTCTTGTACTGATCAAGTTTGCGATAGTATCGACCCAGACCAGTAACTGTTCTGATACCACGCTTTTGGATCTTAGTTCGGACTTCATCTAGAATAGAAAGTAAAACAAAAATAACCCCATAGTTCGTCACCTCAAGTACTTTATCACTAATGTATCATGATCTCAAAAAAATATTTTGGCAAAATTCTATGAAAGCAGGAAACATTTCAACTTGCTCTCGCTAGAGCACATGGAAAAGTAAGTAATTTTTTTTAAAAAGTAAAGCTCATTTGAATTTTCATCTCCAATTGAAGTCAAATATGCATGGAATGATAAAACTGTTCTCCGCATTTTTTTTTTCAATTTCAGAAACAGCCTTATTACAATAGAAGCCATAAAGCTTGAACACCGACTTTTGGACAAAATCATGCAAAACAAAAATGAAAGAGGAAACATAAGGAAGTCTCTCTGTTATAATACCACAGGCTCACAATGATCAAAATGAATGATATCAAACCTAAATAATAATTATAATTAATGCAAAATATTGTTCTAAACTGAATATCTTGATAGCACAAACATAACCAGGACCTCATACATTGACCAAATTTTCATGTACAGCAGCAAAGGGCCACTTATGTAAAATTGTTCTCTCTAGGTGCACAAAGTAACCACATCCCTACCTTGAATCATATACAAGAACTCTTTGTTCTGTATATCAAGTTTACTTGGGGCGTGCATTCTACCATCAACGTCTTCTTGCTCATCCCTGTATTGTATGTAGAAGCAAATACAAGTTTTAAAATGTCACTACTTTGTCTGTTACAAATTAACATACTTCCATGGTTGGCATCACTCTACTCTGAAGAAAGCAATGGTAATAAGTATTTTGTTGCATATTTATTTTATTTTCTTTCTCCATCTTCTTGTTCATTCATGTGCTAGATCTCAGGCCCAGTCAACTGTAGGAGATTCATCTCACAGGGCCAATGACTTGTATCACTGTGGCCTGCTTGCAATTGGAACATATAGTGCTTCTCATCTTTCAGGAATTCATACGGAATTCAACCATACCTGTTATTATTCATACTGACCAGTGGTGTTTTCTCTTTTCAAAAAGTACAGCCGAGCACAGATAACACAAACACAAAAAATTCAAAATCATGGACAGCTTGTACAATTTGCCATTCACCAACTGATATCTCATTAGTTTTTCAATATCGGTTAACCCGAATTATGGACGTGTTGCACACATTTGTAAGTAACAAAATTTCGGTTTAACTTTCACTTTTAGACTGATCACAACATCATAATCTACTTACATAAGAGCTTCCTTTTCTCCTTCATCAATATCTGTCACTCGTAAAACTATGACATCATTTTCAGCAAGAGAGTCTGTGAGAGCAAGCTGACCTTCAGTGGATATCTTCAAATTTGCCCCCTGAAAGCAAAGAAGAGTTAATACCATACATCTTAAATTAATTACACTGACTTGGAAGTCACTGAGACAAAAAAAATGATGTTCCCTCAGCTGGCAAAGAACTATCAGTTTATCAGTTTATTGCATTTTTTTTCAAATTGATAAAAATAAAATTACCCAAGAAAACAACAAATCAAACTCTCTACTTCAAATAGAAAAAAAATCCCAGTTTAATTTCCATTGAGTAAAACGGAATGGACAACACAAGCCCATCACTCCCTCGACGACAGACCAACATTTGTGGTGAAATAGTTAAGCTCACAGAAGACACGAGTTCCACATCCATTTGGAGACATTATTTTATTGAGAATCTCTATCTGTCTGCTGGGATATTGTATTCCACTCAGCCCAAGCTGGCCCTGACAGCCTACCTCCCAAACGATCCTAATGGTGTTTAAAGTAAGAGTGTGAGAGCCAAGACTTTTGGACTCATGTCCAGTCTGAGTTGAGTACTCAAATTCTGAGCACAGGCTCAATATGTTATCTGCTGATGCCCAAACCAGATTTTGCCCATTAATTAATAATAATAATAATAATACAAAAGCAGAAAAAGAAATATTAATAACGCTAAAAGAAACCCCCAAAAAATATGAACATTACTGAAATGATTTGAATAATGCACAAAGAAAAAGGAGGAAAGAAAAAAGCAAATGCAATGCAAATACAAACAAAAATTATGAAACAAAAAAATCATTGTTTCTACTAAACGCCTCCACTTGTTGAAAAAAAGTAAGCAATCAGGAAATTACCCAAGTACTCGAAAGTTTTGGACTCAATAGAGTTCTCTAGTATTTAAAAACTACTTGAGGGAGTATTCACGGAGGCTAAATACTCGAGTAATCAAGCGGACTTGAGAACTCACACACCCCTCATTTAAAGCAAAGTAAAACATTTACAATATCAACCCCATGACAGAATGTTCATTCATAGAGGAAAGAATTGAAACAGTCTTTTGACACATAAAACTTACAACATATATGTCACTCAAACCAAAGGGTCGTCCCTGCTTTGGCCCAGACTTATGACAGTACTGCCCACGATAGATGAAAGGCATTGCCTTAGCACTGGGAAACAAAATATACATAATAAATACACTTTTAATGAGATGGCATGATCATGTGCTTTTATGAGAAAATAATATATTTATGTGTCTATTCAAATATAAATTGCATTCTGTTTTTTAAACAGGATCAGCTTTTGCCCTTCTTTGAACTGGCAAAAAAAATTTCACATAGTACAGATGATGATAATGGAGGTATTTGCCCAGTTTAGAATTTCATCGTATTAAAATATCAAAGAATCTTGACATACTACTAAGAATACTTTCCTACACCTTGCCTTGTACACAAACTTTACGAAAATCAATACCATTTTTAAAAAGAAAGACAGAAATGTATGAAATCATTGAAAGCATGAAACTACACAACATTACCTATTTTCCCACATAAAGACTTTCAAAACTTACATTCTGTATAATTTTACAACAACAAAAGAGATTACTTAAAACATTTTCGTTCACATTTTAGGCTTAAAACAAAACACTTTGACAGCCATTTTTCACCTCTTGCCAAACTGTCTGAACTCATAAACTGTCAGTGTTTTGTCACACGCAAAGTAAAAGCCAGTCAGCTCCTTCATTGCATCACTACCATTTCTGTTGTAGAAGAAAAGGAAGCAGCATATGTAGGTAATGTTCATCAAAGTAATCAAATACCAGCTTTTAAGATCAGCACAGAATAATTTATTTTAAAAAAAACATATATCTAAAAGGCAAAGCAACGCTACATATCTCTTAAAGTAAGATACCTGTTCTATACGATATTGCTTATAAATAGAAATTTTCCTCAACACCAAACAAACATTTTCCGTCACTTTTTCATCAAAGGTCTTAATAATCTTCACACAGCTTCTAATCAAGTCTGTCATACATTGCAAAACATGCCAAATAAGCAAACATTTGAAGAAACAAGTTTCAATCCTCCCAGTATTTCCAGCTGTTCATAATAAATAAGCCTTACAGTTGTTAACTCGTTAAAAAATGCCTGTGAGAAGTGAAGAATTGAAATTTAATGCACAATGAAGTGGAAGAAATTGCAACGAACAGGATTTCAATCTTTTGTTTCAGGATAAGATTAGCACAGCTACTGCCTACAAATGACATTGTTTTACCTCGTAAGGATTCTTGCACCAAATCGCATTCTCTTAGACAGCAAGTTTTCTGTGGCTGTAGAACTTGTACTAATTCTGTTGAGAAAAGAGGTCTGTCAGTACAGATACAATAGATATTACTATAGATGTGAAATTCCAGCCAACAGAAAGGGAGACTTCACAACATGGTAATCAAAGCCACAAAATTTTTAACTTTGTTAAACTAAGTATATAAAGCTGACCTTTTAGTCACTTTTCATACGTACATTTCAAGGTAAGAAATAAGAAACGGCAAAGAGAGAAAACATGGTATCCAATACTTTTATTATTATATTTCAAAGTCATTATGAAAATAGCCTTGTAAGCAGCCTCAGTAAGTATGAGGTGAATTCTAATTAGCTAAAGCTACCTTCTTGATTGATATTTTCAAACAGTTGGATTTTTTTATTTCATTATTTGCTTTATATTACTTATCTGTAGTTGTCTTTCATAATGAAACAAATTCTACAGCAAAAGACTGCAACTCTTTAGCTTTTTATAATCAAAAGCAGGGTAAGTTAAAAAGATACCAAAATTTTCATAAAAACCAAACCCGTACTTGGAATCATGGAGATATCTGTTACTGCCTTTTGTCCACCTGGTTGATGTGGGTCTTGACGTAGTGCGAGTATCCTGTTGTGGGTCACTGATCACAGCTCTGAGCAAACAATGAAACATCAGCACATTTCTAGTTGATAATTTACCCCAAAAAATGGTAAACTCCCTCCCCCTCCCCAATCTTCCCCATCCTCCCACCGTTGCAACTTTTTCAACCTCTACATTATATTAGATTATTATCTGTACACTATACGATTCTTTGTTCTACATAAATTCCACAGAGATTTATGACAAAAATAGAATACAACTCCTACGTCAATCCTACAATACAAATTGTTGTAAAAATTCAGTAAAAATCCTAGCAACGTAAGGTAAAACAACAAAAAAAGATTCTTAGTGTTGTAATGATCATTTTTAAGCATCAAGATATTTATCTTCATATCAGTGGCTTATGTACCGTGCGCATACATTATTTGGAGCAGAGGGCAAGAAACATAAGATTAAAAAGAATCTTTAGCTAGTTAAAAGTCATTACAGTAAAAATATTCTTTGACAAGGCTATCAGAGGAAATAACCATTCACTAACAAAACTTTGTTTTTAAGGTTGGTGTGCTCTTTTCATTTCTTTTTTCAAGTTACTGTGGTCCTAATATGTTCTTGGCAAAAAACTAATCCAACGCAAACAACTCAGAGAGAGAATGCAAAATGTCATAAGTGAGGTGCAAACACATGTTATACTTAGAGAGAGCAACTCACCGACTCAGCTGATCAATCATGACCGTTTCCACCAACTTCTGCTTCTTGTTGTGCTCCACCAATTCATCCTGAAAAATACAAGATCTTTATGAAACAAAAAATTTGAGCTAAAGATACCTAATATCCACATTGAAAATACTCTCCCTCTTCGAATATAGTTCATTCGAACTTTCTCTAATGGTCACTTGTATAAGACAATTACATGTACAAATGCCCCCCCCCCCCCCCCCGGCGCGTGTTGTTCAAGACTGTCTAAGACGATCACTTTTCTCCTCGACAATGGCTGACTGTCCTCGACAATTCCAACTGTATTTGGTTCTGTGTCATTAAAGAAAATAGAAGCAAAAGTTTTGGGAAATTATAGCAAAGAACACCCAAAAAGAAAATGGAGTTCAAACATCTCTGAATAAGTGAAACAAATATCAACAAGGCCAAGTGCACAATGCAGGAAAGAACTGCTTTCAGTGGGGCTGTCAAGAAGGCTGCACTCAGAAAGGGCTACGATAAAAATAGAGGAACAAACTAAAAAGAAAAAAAAGATTCTTCTCCTTATTTCATGAACTTTTCATAAAAACAATAGATACATAAATACATCACACCAATAAAATATTCACACAGATGAGAAAAAGACAGCAATTTTGGTAGGTCAATAATAATGATCATGCAGTCCGCCACCAACCCCATTCAACAAACACATGGTATTAGCAAGTAAAGCATCAACTTTTCCAGTGTGTACAGCTTCACCTACTTCTAAATGACCTATCTATTTGTACCCTTCTAAACTTGTACCATATCTTAAAACAGTTCCATCCATCCCCATCCTCACTAACCCTTCACCGCCCTTTCCAGATCCTGTGTTCTACATAAACAAAGAAAAACATTACAATACTTTCTAAGATCTTCAAACTTACTGCATCCATTTTCTTCAGCATTTGTTTACTTGAACGTCTCTGTTTCGTCCAGCTCTCATTTAACTCTTTTGGATCAGGGCTTAGACTCAGTGTTTCAGCATGCAAAGCTTCCTCTTGTTTTTTCGCTGCTTGACGGGAGCTACGAATTCTCTGTACAGCCTCTTCAACCTCTTTCTGCAATAGCAAAAGATACACAGATACAGCAAAGTTAGACATACGAATTGAATATGGTGTCCAACTACATCTTACACACTTTTTTTGCAACAACTCATTAAAAAAGCTAACTCGTAATAATTGAGTAGCATCAAGTACTGAATAGAACAGAATGGATTTAAATTCAGCTTTATAGGCTTTTGGCCAGTATCATACAAATTCATATTTTAAGCAACATTTAAACTGTGACAATGACGCAACCTTCATTTATACACAATGAATGTATCGATGAACTCCAATATTTTTTTTTTTGCTAGAACAATTGATCACAACAGGCTTATATAATTTGACTCACCTGATTGACTTTTGCAGGATGAGCATATTCTCTATACGACTGCTTCATATCATCTTCATACTGTTTGTACATCTCTTTGTACCGTGCTGATGGGGCAGGCAGGTTGCCTGGCACTGGATCCCCATCCCATGCGTTTGGCTGAAAATTTATTCAAGACGACAAATCATTAAAAATTGTACTCCCTGCAGCCGCGTAACTTCAGATGTAAAAGATGGGATTCCAACTCAGTGGCGTAAGAAAGGCAGAGAAAGTGTGTCAAGCCCTAGTTAAAATTCATTATTCCCAGCTGTTCTCGAACACGTGCCACCTGAGGAATCACTTTTATACAAATGTTTACCTGGGCCAGGGAAATAAATAGCCTACCAATTGCAGGATATGTCTGGCCTGTCGTCGGTGGCCTAGTGGTTAGGCTCTCGGACTCGCAACCGTAAGGTCGTGGGTTCGAATCCCGTCAAGGGCTCAACGTTGTGTCCTTGAGAAAGGCACTTTACACGAATTTTCCTCACTTCACCCAGGTGGGAATGGGTACCCGGCTATAGACAGCGAAAGATCTTGTCAGTATGTTAGTGTTTGAGCGCTTAATCGGCTGCTCGCACTGTATGCTTCCCGGGAAGCTGAGAATGTTTCGGAGTGTTCTATGGTCTGCTGGGGTAATAATATAGTGTAAAGCGCATAGAGCCTGCTGTTGAGCGGGGATTTGCGCTATACAAATGCTATCTATTATTATTATTATTACTTGCTCTCTGTAGTTTATGGCAAAACAAACAAGGGTTATGCAGATAGATAATTGTTACATTAAAAATTTGCACTTTCCCTTGGAACTTATCTAGCCTGCTATTCTTTCATTTCAATAGCCAGTCTATGATTCTGTTTGTAAAGACAAAAACTTGCCATCTCTCATTAAGGCCTCAAGGACTCCCAACTCAAATGATTTGCTTTAATTGAATGAATGTTTTTTTGTTTTCTTTATCAGGTGATGATAATAGTTTTTCCCTTTAATTTTCTTTTTGAGGGGGTGGGGGAATGCAGAGAATTTAAGTAACAGTAGATCACTATGGTATCAGATGAAGATGAAAATACAGAGGAAAAAAAAACAACATAAACTTCAATAATCAAGAATAATTTTAGACTATAAAACAAGAAGTATGTGAAAACTTTATAAAAAAATTAAATGCATTATAAAAGTTAGACCAAAAATACATGAACTCCACAAAGTATTGAAGCATATCACAAAAACAAGTAATCCTTTTTACAAGCAGGCATTTTGTGATCTACCTGTTTTTCTTGTTTTTTGTAAGCTGGAGGTGGCTTGGAGTCACCAAGACTAAGCCCAGGAACACCTTCAGGACGTCTTGTAGAGTAAGCTGATTTCTGAGAGTACTTGTTTGTCATAAAGTCGTTTCGGTTGGATCTAGAAGTTCCCCAACTAAGAAATCAAACATATCACGAGGTTGAAATGACACTTTAAAATTTCAGTCTAATCATAGTAATCTTGACAAGCTTGCTTAAGAGAGACCAGTCAAAGCTGAATATCCGTGGTTCCCAACATAATTTGTTGTTTACTGCATTTATAAAAAAAATGTAATTGTCCATACTTTAAAAAATATCTGAAAAGCAATTCCATTAGAAATTCAAAATGCACAAAGCAAAAATGTTGCTTTTGGTCTGTGCACTTAACAGTAAACACTTTATCTTAAATAACATATTTGAGGTTTTATACTGTAATTAACACATAACAAAGAGATAATGGTTTATTACTCACATTTATTTGAACACAAGCATAAAAAAAACGTCAATCCGAACAAATATAAGTAGGAGACTGCCAAAAAGAAAAGAGATCTTGAGAAACCATGTTAGCAAGAAAATCATTTATCTGGGCTGCAACCATAGTCACTGCCTTCATAAGTTCTTCTTATTTATTTTTTTTTGCAGAAGGCAAGTATGGGAGTTTTTTTTAGAAAAGAATGCTGAGCAGAACATTAAAATCTATTGAAACACTGAAAAGAAGCGGACGAGGCACCTCATACTAAGAAAATCAAATAGCCTCCAACGGGTAATGAAAACTAGTCTGGCTGACCTGACTGTACTCGCTGACCCTGGAGTGTCCAGAGAGTAGTCGTTAAGATCAATGTCGATGGCACCAGAGGGTATGTCATCATCCTTCAGATAGTTTAGATTGAGCGATGGGATGCCACTGAAATAAGAAGTTATAGATAAGTTTCAAAATATAAAGAATTCCTTCAGTTAAAATGCCAAAAATATCTCTATGTATGTGATGTATTTCACCTGATGACAATACACCCAGAGGATTTTATCTATTCATTCAAAGCAAAAAAGACTCAAATTTCTGATTACTTTTCAGCATGTTTCATTTCACCAGTAATTACGTGCAAAACAATTATCATACAATTGAAAAAAAATTACCAAATAGATATAACTGTGTAAAATTACTTATGTCTTTCATTACCTTTCTTTTACAGGGTATACTGGGTTCAATGAACTAATATATGAACAGGTACATAGAAAGACAAATGTGACCAGTAGGATCCATCATGTCTCATAAGTTGCCACTCTAAAAAAAAAAATCCAAGTTCTTTCTGTTATCCTAATCAACATAGTCCAAAGAATTTGAGATTAGAATCTGGTGCACACTGAATAACATTTTCTGATGAGGCCATATTAGAGTTGAAAACAATTTAAAACCTCAGTTCTGAAAGATCAGACACATATGTATGGACAATACTTTAATTGCACACTGTCATTTTGTCATTTCAAAAACAAGCATCTTAAAAACATATAACTAAGGTCCCAGGAAGTGATTTCAGAACTAGATCAATCTCAAGACTGACCCCACTCCAGTATTTTGAGTCTCAGCACTTAGAAAGGATTAGCAACATGTGAGATATAAGGTCTTACAAGTAGAAAATATATGCTTACTCTCCTTTTCCGTTTGAAACAGGTCCTTTAGGTTTTTCTGTTTTTCTTGGTGTAGGCTGATAACAAATTTCCTCTCCCTAAGAGACAAAATAAAAATTAAATTAGTTTTTCAATCAAGGTAGTTTACAACTGCTCTTGAGATAGCTTATTCTATTGAAATAAAATCACCCTGACCATTGTAAACATGATTCCAACTATACATATGTTATAAATATAGCCTACATTTTTGCTGCATAACTTTCCATTAAAAAACCTAGAAATACATAAAGCTTGCTGATTGGACAAGTGACATAATTTATACATGAGTGTGTGTAAGTGAGTTTGTGTGAGTGTGTGTGTGTGTGTGTGTTTGTGCATGTGTTTGTGTGTGCGCTTGTGTGTGTGTATGTGAGTTTGTGTGTGTGTGTGCTTGTGTGTGTGTGTGTGTGTGTGTTTGTGTATATATATATATGTGTGTGTGTGTGTGTGTGTGTGTGTGTGTGTGTGTGTACGTGTGAGTGTGAGAATAAAAGGGACCTCTTACTAAGCAGGGTATAAATTCTTGAGAAAAACAATTTGCTTGCTGTATGGTTATTTGTTATATGATATTAGTTCATGTTCTCTGTAAGTTATGTGGTGTACCCCATATTATTTCATGTTATGTTGTACTTGTATCATTCATTGTCCCTGTTAATCCATGTTCACAGATGAAATCATCATCTACTGTTTATAATAAATGAACTACACTGAGTAGTCTTTCTTCATGATGATTTCATGTTCAGTGGATTTGGCGTCTCTCACAAATAAAGCCAGCGTTTCTCAGACAGGAACAACAGCCGTGGAAGTCCCGACAGCAACAAATTCTTGAAACCCCTTCTGCAACTTAGGAACACCCCAGACCCTGATTGCAAGCTTTCACCTGCCGAGATTGTCTTCGGGCGTCCGATCAGAGACATGTTCTCTTTTGTGAATAGGCTTGAAAAGTACCATAATAAAGCCATACAGCCCATTTGGAGAGAGGCATGGGCAGCCAAGGAAACTGCGCTACGGACAAGGTTCGTGAAAACATCTGAGAAGCTCAACGAGCACTCAAGAAACCTGCCCAAGATGTCCATTGGGGACAGATGTTTTGTCCAGAACCAGACTGGCAGTAGCCCTAAAAGATGGGACCAAACAGGATTGGTTGTCGAAACCGGCCCCAATGACCAATACGTGGTCAAGATTGATGGCTCAGGACGGCTGACGTCAAGAAACCGGCGCTTCCTTCGCCAGTTCCAGCCTGCCACTTCGACCATACAACCGGCACCGGCACGTAACAGCCCAGAGGACTTCATGGTTACTCTGCCTTTGGAGGAGGAAATCAATACGGGACATGAGTTTGCGACTGAGCCAGTCAATGAGGAGCAAAGGATTGCCCCAAGCCCTTCCCCTCAGCCCCAACCCCCAGAGGCACCTCAGGAGGCAAAGAAAAGTCTTCCCGCAGCCCTGAAACTCCTTCTCCTGCACAATAAAGAGGGGTTACAGGAAGCGGTCAAACCTCAGGAGCAGAGGGGGTTAGGAAAGATCTGAACATGCCATGAACTTGGGGGGATGTATGGTTATTTGTTATATGATATTAGTTCATGTTCTCTGTATGTTATGTGGTGTACCCCATATTATTTCATGTTATGTTGTACCTGTATCATTCATTGTCCCTGTTAATCCGTGTTCACAGATGAAATCATCATCTACCGTTTATAATAAATGAACTACACTGAGAAGTCTTTCTTCACTTGCAAAAATGTAGTCCTAAATAAAAAAGCTGACCCTAATGAGTTCTAATATCAGACACCAAGTAAGTGCACAAAAATAGCATTTTATAACAAGCTGTAAAGTATGGGTGAGAGACGTTTTCTGTTTTGGCAACCAAGTGTTGGGACTAGCACAACAGACAAGCCATTTACAGGTATATTGTTTTCTCATGATCATACTATTTGTCTATAGACATACAGTGGAACTCGGATTCAACGAGATGCGATAGATTCCCCGGGGGTTTTTTTCTTCTTTAAAATCAATAAAAATAACCTGGATTCAACGAACACTTTAATCAGCAAGCTCGGATTTAACGAGGGCGCTTTCAGGGTGAACAGCCCCCGCAGACGTGGCTTCGCTCATTTTTCTCCCGGAACAAACTTTATCTATTCCCGGAAACCATCCATTGCACCTGCATCATGAACCATTATTCACTAAGCCAATTGCATGTGACCAATCAGCAACCTTTTATTGTACCAACACATGCATTGTTGGCACGCGCACATATCTACTCTGGTGTGTGTCGGGATTGGATGGGCGGCCTGCTCACGTGTGACTGTGTGTGCGTGTCGGGGGGGGAGGGGGGGTAGTGGTCCAGGCGTACTTTTTTTTTCCCTCGGCAACTGATCATTATTACAATGGTAAGCTAGTCTTGACGTAGATCTACGAAATGAATTCTGCGCTGGTCTATGGAATCTAAAGTTGCCATAAGCTAGGCTCTACACAGCAACACGACTTTTTGGATAACAATCGAGATGTACAGGCGTGTGAATTTTTTTACACAGCTCATAATATGCAGGCATTTCAGGCACTACTTGTGACTTCTTTTTATACATTACTTGCTCAGTGCCTGTAATTATCTACACAAAACCTCGTGTTTGCAATAACGAACACTCAGATTCAACGAGATTTTAGGTCAGGCCCGGCGACCTCGTTGAATCCGAGTTCCACTGTAGTATGTAGTATAATGCACAACTTATTAAAAACATGTGCGGTCTAAATTGTCTAAGATGGCCACACATTTTTGAGGAGAAAAGTGGCCATCTGAAACAGGTAGAATTCTTACACAATGTCCTTAGTGTAAAAAAAACCAAAGGGGGATAATGGGAATAATAGCGATTTGTAAAGGTAATTGTCTTATAGGTGGCCATTAGAGCAAGTTCGACTGTATATCTTTGATATTGAATAATACAATATAAACTCACTGTAATTGGATTTATTGCTGACTGTGGTCTGCCTCTTGCGCTACCTGGCAAATGGCGCTGGTAGCTGCGAGGACTAGCTGTTCCTTGCACTTCAAAATTCATGTCCAAAACAGTTGGCAGCCCAACAGATGCAAAATCATCAAATCGCTTCAAAGACACACCTAAGATATTAGAAAACAATTCAAAAGATAGTTTAAATGCCAGTGATGAGTTCATCAGCCTAAAAAAAACACATAATACAAGAAACTGATAACAATTCACAGTGATCAGACACCAATAAAACTTTGAAAAATAATTGGATTAAATTTAAACTCAGAAATAAGTTTGCAGTCTTAATCCATTATAAAAATCACCACATCTCCCATATATTCATAAACATAACCTGCTCTTGTGCCAATCACTGATATTGTTCTTCTCTGACAACAGATCGTTCACTGCTGTCCACATATGAGAGGCATCGTGGTGAAACCAGGCGCTCGTCAAAATAATGAAATTTTTAAAAACCCCAGCATTTTTCGTCCAGTTTGAATAAATTCGGCCTTTTGTTTTTTGACTCAACACCTTGTACGCCCATTAACTCATTCGCTACGCCGAGCCGTGGGGGGGCGGCGCGGCTTAAGTGCCGTCAGTATGCTAAGCCGCCCCCGGCGGCTCAAAAACCGATCTTCCATTTCAGTGTAGATTCTATTCCAATCCACATATCCATGTTAGAATAAAGGTCATAATATAATGTTGACTTCCGGGTTGAAACACGATTTCGAAGTTTATGCGACTTCGTTTTATCGCGATTCTCAAATTATAGCCCAGACCCCAGTCTTACTACTTTGACACTACAAAATATATCATTATTTTGCACACTAAAGAAATGTAGGATTATTTTTTAGAATATTAATACAATTGGGCTCAAATTGCCATTACTCTGTTATTGAGAAATCAATATTTTTCAGTGCTAGATCTAAATTGTCAAATTATTTTTTTTCTCCCAAAAATCACAATTTTTTGTGAAATTACACAAAAAGTACCACTCAAGACGTGTGTAGGTTTATTCCAAATGCAATTCTGAATAATTCCATATACAATGCTAGTGGGGGGTTTTCTGTTTGTGAATACATCTTGTCCATTTTTCAAGATTATAAATTTTTTTTTTTTTCAAAATCGGATGTCATGATCCAAAAGTGCAAATTTTATGGAATGTATGTAAATAACTGCAAATTTTTCCATATTTTCCAATTCTATATTCATTTATGGTTATTTTGATGTATCATTTGACAAGGTGCAAACAACTTTTTGAGTTTAACCGAAGATGATTAATTTTTTATTTTCAAATTTTATCTGCATACAAGCAAAATTGTGTTGCATAATCGCCTCTTACAGGAACCAAAGTTACAAATTCACAAATAAACTTTACAGATGTATTCTACAAATCATACTGAACATTTCGGTACATAATATGTTAATATTTATTTGAATTTGTGGCCCCAAAGACCTTTGAACTGCGCACTAATCATCATCTCAATTCGCCTTCCCGAAAAAAATTCGTCCACCAGCCGAAAATAATACATAGCGAATGAGTTAAAAAACATTTTTATGTGAGAAATTAAAATGGAAAAATGTTGATTAAAGATACAAAAAATGTAAATTTGCAGTATCCAAGGACTCTTAAGCTGTGGAAGTCACCAAACTTTGGCGGCCATTTTCTCACTAATTTTACCTCTGAAACCAGGCAATCCCACCTTCTTCAATCGCAAATATCTCGACTTCTATTCTTGATAAATGGATATTTTTTTCATTAAAAGCAAGGAACAACCTTTAAAATGATATCAATAAAACCATATGCCCAAAAATTGATGAGCCCCTGATTCCACTGCGTCGTGACACATGTATCGATATACAATTCTCTCTTTATAATTCTCTCTATAAACAGCAGATACTATAATTTAAAAAAGATACACGAATATGCACTGCAAATTGAATCAGAGACAGTCTTCTATGTAAAACTGAGAACTCTCTACTGCTAGCTTCACCTCGTCAGAGGCAAATCATTGCATTTCAATGCCAAGTACACCCTCCCTGATATGTTATAGGCGTTGATACACATAATAAACACATACTGACATAGATCTAGTCCATCATAAGTTCATAGATTTGCCTGAATTTAGTACAGCGGGGTCAGGGTAAGTATAAGTAAAGGGTGGATTATGGGCATTAGCTGGCGTAAATTAGGATTAAGTGGGCAAAAGAAGCTCTTACCAGAATTCAGTACCCTAAATCTGAGCCTTAAATTTAAGCCTTAAAAACAACACTTCCAACATACTGGGAAAAGATCCGTGTCGCAGAAATTAGAATTAAGAACCCTGAGGCTTAAATAACGCTTCCGACATGACGGGAAAAGACCTGTGTCAAAGAAAAATTGGCACAATCGACAACTAATCTAGAATCTAGATCTAGATCTAGATCTTATTGCAACAACGATTTGAGTTACAAGTACAAGAAGTAAATTGTTACCACCGATGCAATCGCTGCCATGATCGGGATCCATATAACTCTCTGCCTTCACTTTTTGGAGGGGATGGGTATTCCACCACTTTACCTAATTAAACAATACCAAGCCATATCAGCTAAATATTGTAGGCACACCACATAGAAGAATAATTTCTTCCGAAAGTAGCCTATTCATCGAACATCGAATAAAACTTACACTAAAAGTAAAAGAAGCCATCATTGTCAAGGTAAACTATTATCATAGAATTCTTTCTTTTCGGAAAAGTAAAAGTAAAACTATTCCCTCTAGGAACCGGGACAAAATATAGTCGAATTTTTTGTATTGATACAAATTGGTTGATTATTGTATCAAAAACTACATTAAAAAAAAATTGTAAACAATTTATCCTTCAAATTGTCTTTTCCACCCCTGGATAATTCTTGACATGCAAAGCTTTGAAAAAAGAGCGAAATTATGTTCCTCTTCTTTATGCATCTCTGAAATAAATTATAAATTTATAAAAACTTAGAGTTTCAATTCAAAAACGTCTATGCAAAGTAAAGTACAAAATATTATTGTACATATGCTTGTTGAAATAGCTCGTATGCCTAGATTTAACTTTGCTTGCAGAAATATTAGCTTGAGCAACTATAAAGGCTTTCTGTGAATTACTCTTGAAATATGATAATCCCCTCTCCTTGTTTTCTTCTTTTTCTTGTTGTTGTTGTTTGTTGTTGTGGTTGTTGTATGTGTGTACGTGAGTCAGGTAGCCTGTTCTTTCGAAATGTTTGGAGCCCCGAAGAGCGTGCTCTTCGCCAGGGCCACTGCATCGCTTGGGTAGCGGGTGAGGCAGTCCAACCTCCCTGAATCCTCCCCAAAGATATGCCACTGCCGGAATTGTTGTTGTTGTTGTTGTTGTTGCTTCTTTTTCTTCTTCTTCTTCAGGAGCCAGATCTGGAGCAGACATTGGTGATCAAGGTTCCCCAGTCCTTCCTATTGTCAGTCTCCCGATCAGCTCTGTTTTTCTTATAATAATAATAATAATAAAATAGCATTTGTATACTGCATAGGCCTATGCCCGTTCATCAGCAAGCTTCATTGGCTTTGCAATCTAGAGGCTATTATTACCCCATCAGACCCTAGAAACATTCTCGGCTTTCCAGAAAGCATAGTACATATATATGCAAGTGCCGCTCAAGTGTTCAAAAACTAACAAACTGAAACGATCTTTTGCAGGCTATAGACAGTCACCCATTCCCACCTGGGTGGAGGAAAAAAACTTTGTGTAATGTGCTTTTTCCAAGGACACAACGTCAGGCCCCTCATATAATGTGGTTCGAAAACACAAATTTTTGTTTGCGAACCTGTTTTTTGTCATAAAACTGTTCCAGCCAACTGTGTTGTGTTCTCTGTCATCCTACTCATTTTTTACCGTGCCCCCCTCTCCACATAAGCAGTTTTATTGAAATACAGTCAAACCTGTGTAAGACGGCCACCCATTGTCGAGGAGAAAAGTGGCCGTATAAGACAGGTGGCCGTCTTAGGCAGGACTAATCAAGATGAAGAAAGCAAACCATTCCCATCCGAAGTCCCAATCGAAAGTAGCCGCTTTGTTTCTTGTTTTTGTTGTTGTTGGTTTGTATTTTGTTTGTTATTTTTATTTCGTTGCTGATTTTGTGCAAGAGTGACAATAAAACGAAATGTATCAGACGGGGAAGACTGAGTACCATGTTAAAACAAACACATGGTCGCCACCACTCAGAGAACGAGCGACGCTTCTGTCACAAGTTCATGTTGACGTCCATTGTTTCTTTGTTACAGACTGGGCAAACAGTGACCACTCATCTCACTTACGATTTGTGTATGAGTTCTGGGCGGGGTTTATGTTTTATCACACGCTTACCTCACCAGCAGCTGAAGATTGGTACCTATTGGTCAACAGTGGGAGGGGCCTACCTAACATGATCAGTTGGAGGTGATTGAATTATGACGGCTCCCCCACAACGCCAGGGGCCAGTGCACAATTTGAGACAAAACGTAATGGAGCCACTAAGGTGACCGTCTAAGACAGGTGTTATTGCTTAGTGTGATAGGGGTTGTGTGTTAAAATATGGTGGCCGCGGCCGTGTTGGACAGGTGCCCGTTTTACACAGTTAAATTATATAGAAAAAACGCAAGGGGGGAAATGGAAAGTGGCCGTTTGCACAGGTGGCCGTCTTATAGAGGTGGCCGTCAGGGCAGGTTCGACTGTAGTTATTATATAGGCCTAAGCTTACCATATAAATAGCAATCGGCTACAGTTATAATAATAACAACAATAGGCTAATAATGACAATAATAATGATAGTTTGTCTGTCAATGTCTGACAATGACCAATGCATCTGCAAAGGAGAATATTTTAAAGTAAAATAAAAGAAATATGAATCACGACGCAGTGGAATCAGGCGCTCGTCAGTCTTTAGGCATGGGAAATTATTGGTATTGTCTTAAAGCTTGTTCATTCGCCTTGCTTTTGATGAAAGAAATACCCATTTATCTTTAAATACAAGTTGAGATGTTTTGCAATTGAAGGAGGTGGGGGTCGCCTGGTTTCAAAGGTGGAATTTGCTAGAAAATGGCCACCAAAGATTGGTTATTTGCAAAACCTGAGAGTCCGTCGAAACTGACAATTTACACTTTGTGTAATCAACGTTTTTCAATATAATTCACACTGAAATGGCTTCTAAAAAGGACCTAAAAGGTGTTGAGCAAAAACACAAAATTTTGGTAAAAATTGCCAAACAAGTGGAAGAGTGCCAATTTCTTTACCTTCACTATTTTGATGAGCGCCTGATTCCATCACGCTGCCTCACATATAGGTTTACATAACTTGTGGCTTTTGCTATGACCAATGAGACCAATTCTTGAAGAGAAAAGTTTGCAACAGTTTTTAGCATTTAAAAGCTTCGTATCCACTCATGGGTGTGCGCGGCTTTCAGGTTTCTCTTTTTGCTTCAGCATTTTTTTCATAAGGCCTCAAATATATATATTAAATACATTAACCCCTTTTGGCCAAATCAATGCCTATATATTTAATTTCACCATTTTGTTGTGTCCAGTTTTACTGTTGATAATATAATATTAGTAAGGTACAAGTTTTCATACATGCATACAATAGCTTCAATACTCATAATACCAACTTTTCAGAAACGATCGATTTGACTTGCCACCTTGAAAAACAAACAACTAGGATTTTTAAGATCACAATTAAATTCAGTTGAATTTGGTCCAACTGTGCCAAAATGGCAGCTTTTAACCCTACATGGGGAAAAATCTGGCTGGTCCCAACTCACTGCATCCGAATTCGACTGGCAGTGTGCACTCAGTAGGCCCCTACTACCCTCTCTGTAAGGACAAATGATGCAACCAACCACAGAATATCAGCAATCAACTTTATATTCAGATTACTCCTCAAAAAGTATCCTTGAATTGAATAAATTCTCCAACACTACAACGTCAGTAGGGGCCTACACATATTAAACATGACAGTGCATGAACAGTTGAGGTATGCTTGTAGAAGGGCCAAATGTGTTGCATTTGAAAAGAAACCTTTTTTTTTTTTTTTTGCTCCACTCCAAATGTGTTCAACATCTACTACCTTGTGGATTTTTGTGTGCAGGGATGGCTTATCACCACACAGGTTTATATGTTAAAACTTTCAAAGACCCCCAGCTTAGTCTATGAGGCTACCTTTGTTTTGTTTTTTTAATGACTTCCAAACATTTCAAACCAAACACATAAGTGTTTGTGATGCAAATTAATGTGTTTTTATATCTTTGGGGAATGGGAACTGCATAAAGTTTAAAATACTTAATGGAAACCAAGTCATTATCATGGAACAACTTTGGTTTAAACCTCTAACATAGAGAGCAATTTCTAAAGCTGGTCATTTTGCAAGTGTTTGGATGAACATTTTTTCCCCTGAAACTACTACAAGAGGTATGGGGAAGGTCTTTCTTTCCCATACATTCTCAGTTTCACAAAGTTAATAGTCTCCGCACAAGCATACTGAATACTGATTGATTAGGAAGTCTTGCCTTTCCAGTTACCATCTTTGTAAAAAAAAGAAAGGATAGACATGTTTCTTTTAATACATGACACAGAAACTCAAATCTTAAGGCCGAAAAAAATGTTTTCTTCTATTCTTTACTTTACTTAGCTTTACTTTTCTAATCTAGCAGCCATCTGAATTCTAGCCCTTTGGCCTAGTTATCTTCTATAAAACAAGCTATAAATTTCATAAAATGAAGTATATCATGCATCTGGAGCAAAGATATCTTTAAATTTCTTTTTATCCAATAAAAACATTGGGAAATCGAATGTTCATGTCTTTATTGTAAAAGCATCTTGGCATAGACTATATGACAACAATGTAAAAGATTAAAAATCATTCAAAGACATCAAATATTTCAGGAAATTATTTATGTATATATTTGATATAATCTGTACATTTGAGCTTACTTTTAAGGCCTACTCTTTATTCAACAACATCATCATCATTAGAAAGTACATGATAAAAACACCAATTCTAATCTACTAAAATGCCACACAATTTCAAGGCACTGCACAACATCTATAAAAACAGACAACACTACATTTTTTATACCATTGACACTGTAGTCAACATATAAAAATGCACACATCCCCTAATGTGTACAAATGAAAAACTGTGCACATTCTTAAACTCACACGCACGCACGTGTGCACGCACACATACACTCACGCACTCACACACACACACACACACACACGTGCGCATGCGCGAACACACACACACACACACACACACACATACACACACACACACAAACACACACACACACACACGCTCACACATTCCCTTAAATATATATTTACCCTTGTTTGTGTTCCGAGTACAACTCTCATCACAGACAAGTAGCCTACTTAACCTTTTCACCATAAAATAAAATAATGAAATGAAGTAACATCCAACATTTGAGATCAAAACATGCACAGTAGTCCATCACGCACACAGCCACCATGCAAATAGTGAAACAAGAACATAGCGAACAGATTTTCAGGTCCCAGAGTTTTTTAAAATAAATATATATATTCTTTATATTTCAAATGTGCATACATGAAAATGTGTTCAAATCGAGCTCTACATTTTCACAATGTGCATGCTAAACTGTAATTGCCAACACCCCTCCTTTTTTCTTTCCAACTACACCATACTGGACACTGTTAATTTCTTCTTGTAGAGGATTAATAAAGAGGGCTGTTGCTCATCTTATCTTATAAATCTTATTACATATATATTTTTCAGGATAAAGAAAATTATGTGCATATCTGATATTAAGGCAATAAAGCAGAGTACAAACTGGAAGTTCAGGAACAAAACTGAAGTTATCACAAGATAAATGAGCACAAAAGGCACAGCATGATACAACATTCCGTTTCATTTTTTGTTTTTCATTTTGTAAAATGTTTTTATAAAGATAGCATTTTTCAATTAGTAAAAAGCTTTATGCAGAAAGCATTTTTCACTGTTTAACAAAATTTATACAGACGCTTTTTTTTAGTTTGTAAGAAGCTTTATACAGAGATACATTGTACTAACTCTTTGGGCACGGTCCCCTTGACCTTACTGGACCTGTGCACCCAGGTTTCTGCACCTTGGCTGAAATATAATACACACCACAATACGCTGAGGCAGATGTGCTTTCAGTGCACAGAAGGGTAAATGTAGTCACCTTCGGGTGTTCTCTCAGATCTGTCAGATTAACTTTCACTTTCACTCCAGTCAATAGGCCCACACACAAAAATTAATTACCTTAAGTATATCGTTATCATTCTGCCTTCTAAATGATCTAAACTGTGTTTATGGGAACATTAAACTTCTGTAATCTATTTCATTACCATCAGCTTTTCTCACTCTTTGCAAGAGTATAGGCCACCAATAAGAGTTCTCCTTGTAATTTTGTTCTTGGCTAAAGTCTCCACCTCTATCCAGCTTTATTCCATCTCATTTACATCGGAATGTAAGTCCCTCCTCCAAGTAGCCTACTTTTAGTACTTCCTTATGTATACTATAACCCAAAGGGTTCCAGTATTTCTGATTCATTTATCCTGACTAATATCCATGTGTACAGAGGCAACAGCTGTATGTCTATTCTTTCGTACTTCAAAGTATTTATGCCATCAGAGTGAATCCGATCACGACTTGAAGCGAACAGTCGGTATCTGAAGAGAAATAAGATTTTAAAATAACACAAAGTTCTCTAGTCTCTATATTATAGCATTCATATATATGATTATTGGTCAAGGTCCTTAGTTTTATGTTTCTACTTTTATTTGTCTGAATACAGGAGAAAAGAAGGAGGTGTAGGAGGCAAAAAAAGGCAAAGAAAGAAGTAATACTACATTAGCATTCATGTAATTCATAAATATTTCAAACACAATATGGACCTTTTTTAAGACTTCCCCAGTATTAGTACGTCTGCAAGTGCACAAAACACTGTAATGTAAGTCAATGTAAGTATCATATAGTTTCAGAGTGAAATATTCGAATAAAAATCAAGAGCAGATGGAGAGAGTACATGACAGCATTCACTAATGGGGCCAACCAATAAGGTTTCTTTTTTTATCTATGGGCACAATTAAGTCCTAAGCCTTAAGCATCAACCACCAGTGTTCTTTACATTGCATGATCTTATGTTAGTCTCTATTCGTTTAACTCACTGATGACTGGCCCCTTTCACGAATCACTAGTGCTGAGTACTGGCATTTTTGGGGGTATTTCAAAACACCACCACAACTCTCAGAATTACCCTATTGTAATTATTTTTTGAAACAGTAAAGTAACTTTCAAACTTAATCTATTGCAAAAAAAATTAAGTTCTCTAGGACTAATACTTTAATTCTTATCATTGTTTCAAAATTGGAATGAATTTGATTTTTCTAAAAATTTCCAGAGACATGACAGATAGAATGAAATTCACAAAAACAACAAAAATAAAAGTTCAAAGTGTTCTGTTTTGATTTGTATCCATGTGTGAGTGTTTGGTGAAAATATAAAAGCTGGTCTGTACGTTTATTCAGACCCATACACTGAATTACATGAGACAGATGTAAGGAACGAAGTTGTGATTTCGTCGCACGAACAACAACAACAGTACTAGTGCTAGATCTAGCCCTAAAACTACGACTCAGGCCATGTTCGGGTACATATCCAGGGTCCTAACTATCAGACACATCATATCCTGAGTCACTAGAACTAGCAAAATGTACAGAAGTATCGAAAACAGCGAAATTATGTGATTCTTGTTCATGCGACCATTACTTCAATGAGACTGTCGGATTACTATCATTTTTATAGAAAAAACATAGCGCGAGTTCCGGTCAGGTCAACCCCAGATGAGGTGACTGTCCTTCACCTTCAATTGCTTAAAAAGTTACCACGAAACTTTAGCCAAACTCAGCACGAAACGAAACAAGAGGCAAAACTAGCACTGGAGTCCATTCCTGTTCATGTGACGGGAGCACAAGATACGGAACAAAACCGCAAAGTCAATCCCGTCAGGGGTACGGGATCCGTACCTGCGAACCGACAGTCCACCCCGTACCCATGACGGGATCCGTAGTCAGTGAGTTAACTATACAATTATAAGAGCAGCCGTGTTGTAACGGTTAGGCTCTTCAATGCTGTGCCTATAGGATAGGAGTTCAAAAGGAGTTCAATGTCTGCATGGAAAATCATTCTACAAAGCACAAGTATTTTTGTCTGTTAAGATGCTAGTATTCTACTCAGCCCAGGTTGGCTGTGAAAGGCGGGTCGCAGAAACCCCGTCTCATAATGATCTAAATTGTGTCGCTGGGAGTTTAAAATATATACAACCAATTAATACCAATTAGCCATACATATTATAAACAAATGTCCCCAGGTGGAAGAATAATTTGGACTCGCCTGCTTGGTCCATCTGCCTTGGCATGCTTCATCATTGTGTACCTGGCAACCTCTGGAATGTACCGTTCGATATCCATACCATGACTTCTCACTCTGTAATTGGAAAAAGTAACAAAAATACACCACATAAACAGAGGATACAGAACAGACTAGAGATATTTTACATAAAGCAAGGGAACTTGTACAAACCTAAATAGAACCTCATATCAGGGTGCAGTGGCAAAGGCCAGCAACCAGGGATGTCATAAGACTAATAAGAGTTCGTATTATATGGTTGAGATGTATAAATTCAGTGGTCCATTCAATTAATTTGTAGTATTTGTTTAGTTGTCATACACTGCACACTGAACATGAATGCAGTGAAAAAATCAGCTGATGTACCCAACTTTTCATAATAAAAGTCAATGATTTTGAAAAGGTATGTCCCTTTTGCATTTTTTTTTACATGTCAGGTGGATATCATTTGGAAAGTTTGGTCATTGAATGCCAAACCACACATATATAGATGCTCAACAGGAATTCAAATTATATTTTAAAAGCTGCCAACAAAAAATATTCCAATTGTAGTTTTTATATTTCCTTTAAATTGAAGAGATGAAAATATGAATACATACACGTCACTTTGTAATACCTGTGAGTTACAGCGTGCCAATTTTTCATCAGTCATTTTTAAAACCACCCTACCTTGATAACGAGAATGGAAACCTACAGTGTTTTCAACATTCGAACATTTACTTACAATTCCGCATAAAGGCCTACTTTACCTGTATGACATATCATCGTCTTCACCTCCCCAGCCAAAGTATATGTTAGAGAACCCATTGACCTTCAGCATCATTTCTTTGGTTAGTGCAGAGACTCCACCAAATAGGTTGTTGTACATCAGTCTGAGCAAAGAACATATGTAACAATTTCAAATCATGCACTTTAAATAAAACTTGCTCATAATTTGTAATGTGAAGGCCTACATCTGAGAAGAAGATATTCTAAAAAGTGTTTGTATAAGTATTGAGTCTAACAGGCACACAGTGGACACGTAAAGAGAGAAAAATACATTTAGAGAACAGATTTTCAGGTTCCCAATTTTTTTCTTACTCATTTATATTCTTTATAGTTAAAACATGTACATTGCGAAATTTGTAAATAACGAAAAGATTTCCGCATCCTGCCAATTTTGCTGTGTGCGCACTAGACTCTACATGTCTCTTTTCTGGGACAAATGAGGTGTTCACAAAATGCAACTAGTCACAGTTGAAAACTGTCACGTTTCTAAAGACCAAAGTTCACAATTAATTAATAACGATGTATCAATGACAAAAGATGTCACATTACTGCACAAACTGATCTTTTTAACTTTCTTAGAGTCACATCATCTGTGCACAATGATACTACTGTAACCATTTCAATATATCCTTTTTTTTAAAAAAGAACAAAAGGCTGAAGAAAGACTCATTTTCAAGCAGCTATTGCTAAAATAAATCTTTTCCAATGTCTGTGTCTCATCAATAACAACATTATGAATGCTACCGTAAACTAGTAGCAAAGTATAAGAGTTGTCATTTGGAAATTGGAAATGGTATCTTCCAGCTTTCAAGCTCTATCCCAATTTGTCTTTAATCATAGTTCTCACATCATCTTACAATGGCAAAATAAGTACATATCAATTATTTATTAACACAAACATTTTAGTCATATACTGATTACATCATTGGTTACTCATACAGTCCGTGCCGGCTTTAAGCACGCCAGCATAAAGCATGTTTCGGACTCAAGCACGCTAAACGGCTCTTACCGAATTTTTGCTATATAAATTACACGCCTTTAAGCACGGTAACTTCGGCTTCAGGCACACTTCATTTACAAGACAGTCAATACTTTCATGATGACCCATCAAAGTTTGAACACAGTCTACGCCGCAGCTGTGAGTGCGTTAAGAGAAACACAAAGAACGGAAGTGATGGACACATACACGTGCGGAGAGGAAGGCAGAGAAATGTACACAGCCACGTGCACGGACATAGGATCTAGCCTAGGGCAAAGCTACACACAGACAAAAAAAAATGCAAAGAGAGTCGGGGAGGCGACAAAAGGAGGCAGGCCGTGATTTCACCTTATTGCACCTCCCTATCCGATTATCCTGATTTGGTATCACGCACGTGGTGCAATCGACGACCGTGTGCTCTTTTGGGGGGGATGAAGGCAGTGGTATGAATGTGGCACAGCGGCCAGTGGTACGCACAGGCAGTGTGTAGGCCTAGTGTGCTGTATCGTGTCTGGCTGTCTAAATTAAGTTTTCATTTCCCATTCAACTACAAAACAAAACAAACAAACAAACAAAAGAAAACTACCATGGCGGGTAAAAATAACAGTGAACACTTTTGCGGGACCGCTATAGGCCTACTTACAAACAAAGGGATATAGCACAGGAAATTTTCTACATGAAAGTCTCTGGATTATATCTACTTCGCACTCAAGCCCGCTTCGTCATTAAGCACGCTTATGCTTTCTCCTGATGACCGTGCTTAAAGCCGGCGTGGACTGTACTTTGTTCAGTTTGAATTGAAGTTCTTTTCATGTTCATTCATTCACTCACTTGAAATCATGTGTATCTATGGAAGCACTTAGATGGACGGGATTTTCTGAGCAGGCGTATATATTTCGATCATCTAATGGAAGCAAGTCAACATCATGGAAGATAAAACAGTCATAGTGGTGCAGCATTTCAGACTCCACATAACCGATGTTTAGCAGAATGGCTCTGTTAAATGGGGTAACTCCTTCCTGCGGGAAGTAATTCAAAATTTAGTCAACATACACAAACAGGTCTGTTAACTCATTCACTACGCCGAGCCGTGGGGGGCGGCGCGACTAAAGTGCCGTCAGTACGCTAAGCCGCCCCCGGCGGCTTGAGAACCGACGTTCAATTTTAGTTTGGTTTCTATTCCAATCCACATATCCATGTTAAAATAAAGGTCATAATAATGTTGACTTCCGGGTCAAGCGTTTCCACCGAAAATCGGAAGTTTTGATTCAGTTTTGAAACACGATTTCGTAGTTTATTCGACTTTGTTTTATCGCAAAGCCCAAATTATAGCCTTAGTACTTTTACACATCAAAATGTATCCTTATTTTGCCTACTAAAAAATGAAGGACTCTTCTTTATAATATTGATACTATTGGACGCAAATTGCCTGTGCACTGTGATTGAGAAATCAATATTTTTGAGAGCTAGATCTAGGCCTAGATCTAAATAGTCAAAATATTTTTTTCTCCCCAAAATCACTACTTTTGGTAGAAATTACTCAAAAAGTACCACTCAAGACATGTATAGGTTTATTCCAAATGCAATTCTGAATAATTCCATATAAGATACGCGTTTCTTTTTCTGTTTGTGATCCTTTTTTCAAAATTATTTTAAAATTTTTTTTTTTTCAATTTCGGATGTTATGATCCAAAAGAACAAATATTATGGAATGTATGTAAATAACTGCACATTGTTCAATATTTTCCTGTTCTATATACATTTATGGTTATTTTGATGTATCATTTGACTAGATGCAAAGATATTTTTTGAGTTTCACCTGAGATTATAAATTTTGTATTTTCCAATTTTATCTGCATCCAATCACAATTGTGTTGCATAATCGCCTCTTACGGAACCAAAGTTGAAAAATACACAAATAAATAATACAGATGTATTCTACAAACCCTACTGAAAATGTTGGTATATAATATGTTGATATTTATTTGAAATTATGGCCCCAAAGACCTGTGAACTGCGCATTAGTCATCATCTCATTTCGCCCTCTCGAAAAAAATTCATCCACAAGCCGAAAATAATATGTAGCAAATGAGTTAAATTAAAATCTAAAGTATGATATAAAGTGGTTATACACTATTCTGAAATGAAATCGCAACTAGCATAAAAGGTAGAGATATTAGGAAAATCCACTATACACTATTCTGAAATCAAATCTCAACTAGCATAAAAGGTAGACATATTAGGAAAATCGTAGAGTTCTTACAGGGATCCGTAATCAAGAATTAATAATGGGCACATTTCTGATCTGCCACTTTATTGGAGTTTGTAAGCACAAAATGAAATAATCATTTATCAACTAAGGACACTCAAAAGGAATTAGAGCATCTAGAACATATTATGTAATTATTTAATTTTTTTTCTTACTTGTTCAACTACAAAAATTCCATACTCCACATTCTGCCGTTGCAAAAATGGGTGCATATGTCGCAGAAATATCTTTAGATGGATCCGGCGATCTCTGAATGGAATGATTATAGCCACCTTCGTCTTTGACCTATTATTAAAGGAAAAAAAACTTGTTTTAATGATATGGGGTTTTTTTGTAATAGACTACAAGGAACATACAAGAAACAACTACAGTGTAATTCGCAATCTCTGCTTAGTGGAACTTTTGTTCTGCGGAAAATCATTAATTTTGATAAATGAACCTGAACAACCCAGTGGTGCAGAGAGTGCTGGTAGTGAAAATTGTATACACATGATTCTATTGTTTTCAGTTCCTGTAGCTTGTACGATCTGCACATAATATACAAACAGCACTTTTTCAATACATGTTAACTTCATGAAAATAAATAATCCACAGTATCATCGGCATAAATAAAGCACACAGAGTAATTTAAAATGTCCTTGACTATGTCAAAAAGAAAAAGAAAAGGTAGCAATGCATGATGCTGTTGGTGTTTTCGATTTTTAAAAAAAAAATAAGCCTGTAACAGACTGAGAGGAAGATTTACTACAATATATTTATTAGACATTACAATCGATTACAAATTACACAACATTTTTTCCAGTTTTCGTAAAACTCTAAAACTCTTTCACTGAGCACACAAAAAGAACTAGAATCATCTTTTGCCTAAAAAAAAATCAATACTTTTCCATGCAGCATTACCTGCATAACCTTGGTACAAAGTGGCCACCAGGCATTAAATCAGGACCCAACATCTCTTCAAGTTCATGGATGCCAGGCACAGACACAGTGTCAGCTTCTATTGGTCCTTCTAAATACCATGGAAAAAAAACCCTCAACAATATAATGCAGTCAATTAGGATGATCACAGGTAATACGGTAAAAAAGGGGGAAAAAAACTGGGAGTCTTTTCGTGACCATACTAATATTGCTAAGTCCCCTGCAACCTACAAGTCATGGGTATTATCAAGTTATGTTTATAATAAAGTGCTGAAATGTGAATGAACACTTCTCACCAAATTTGTAGTTGTGTTCTTGTATCCTATGAATAAAAATCAAAACAGTGTACAATTTTTTAGTTTTTCCAAACACTTCTTTTCCGCATGACATTTATTATTGAGAATAATAAGGTGATAATCACGTCTCATTGAGAAACACCTCCTGACAGAAAGGCTCGTTATAACACTGTGAGTCTGGATGAGATATAACTGCAGTGCTATCTTATCATTCATAGTTTTGTTCTGTTTTCTTTCTTCCCAGTCAGACTAACCTTCCTATAATAATGATAATAATAATAATAATTAAAAATAATAATTCTAACAATAATAGTAGTGATAATCATAATAATGGTACGTATACTCATCAAACTGTATGAGTAACTTTTGTCTTTAAGAATTTTTAAGCAATGTTCGATAACCGGGGAGATATTGTAGTAATAGAATATTCAATCGAAATTGTCTAAGACGACCACCTATTGTTGAGGAGAAAAGTGGCTGGTGGCTGTCTTAGACACATCATCATCTTAACCAGTGTTATCATAATGTCAAAAGCACACAAAGGGTGGGGGGGGGGGGGAGTGGCTGTTTGTACAGGCGATTGTCTAATACAGTTGGCCACTAGGGCAGATTCAATGTACTTAGAGATACATGTAGTTGCAATGGTAAAAGGCACTTTACACAAATTTTCCTTACTTAACCCAGGTGGAAATGGGTACCCGGCTATAGACAGCGAAAGATCTTGTCAGTTTGTTAGTGTTTGAGCGCTTAATCAGCTGCTTGCACTGTATGCTTCCCGGGAAGCTGAGAATGTTTCGGAGTGTTCTATGGTCTGCTGGGGTAATAATATAGTGTAAAGCGCACAGAGCTTGTTGTTGAGCGGGGATATGCGCTATACAAATGCTATCTATTATTATTATTATTATTAAAAAACTTGTACAAAATCATTCCCTGTATCCAATAACAATATTAATAAATTTTATAGCATATGTATAGCACATATTCCCATTCGACAGCAAGATAGAAATTCATCCATGCCAAATGCAGTGAGGTTACTGAACACACAGTGCTACAAATATAAGAGAGAGGGAGAGACAGAGAGACAGAGACAGAGACAGAGACAAAGAAAGAGACAAAGAGAGAGAGAGAGGGAGAGGGGGGGGACGGAGAGAATGCTTTACAGAGCGGGTTGTTTCAGCTCGTAAAACATGTATTTTTACTAATGTCCTGTCTTGTTGTGTGTATGCGTGAGTGCACCTAACCTTTGTAACATTCCACTGCCGTTGTAAATGACCAAGATAAATTTGACAAATTTCTCTACCTTATTACTCGAGCAGATCCTACAACACTAAGAAGAAACATTCTCTGTTTTGCGGGAAGTATACAGAGCGCAAGCAGCTGATTTAGTGCTCAAACACACACACACACACACACACACACACACACACACACACATACATACACATGCACACATGCACGCACACACATATACAGGCACACACAGATGCAAGCAAGCACGCACCCGCGCAGGCACGAGCACGCGCTCACACACACACACACACACACACACATACACACACACACACACACACACACAGAGCAATGAAAAGAAGGCTCCCTGCATTATTCGTTATGAACCTCTCTACTTCAAATAACAGCATGAATACTATGTGAGGAGGCATATTGTGAATCTCAATTCTGTGTCACCATGGTAACAGTAAGCATATTTGACACCAAACTTTTCTGAAATTTCAACATTTAACGTACGAACACATTTTTACATTCAAAAACTCACTTGAAGTGTCATTGAAAGCAAAATGGCATTCTCTCAGCTCTCTTGAATTTTTTTTGCTGTAAAAAAGCTGGTGGTGTAAACTTCCTGAAATTAAAATTAAAAAAAAAACATTTTTTAGAATTGTCATTCGCTTTCAATGGATACAGACATTCGACAGACACATAAAAAATAAGACGGGGGGCGGGGGTATGGATCTACAGAAAACCATGCTTACAGAAGCACTTACATTGTCACCATCACCATCCCTCTCCCCCCTCCTCCTTCTACGTCCTCCTTGCCCCTCCTCCTCCTCCTTCCTCCCCTCCCCTTCTCTTCCCTTCTCTCTTCTTCCCCCCCCT
>NW_004797457.1:856375-858697 GCF_000002075.1 Aplysia californica | reverse complement strand
CCCCACCACCACCCCCATCCTACATATTTTAGCTTTAACTTTTTTTGTTCTCTCATATCTTGCCACTCTCGGAAAGTGAGCACATTTGGAAAGCCTCTTCCGTCCATCACAAACAAACAATTCACATACATGGAGAATTTGTATGAAACCAAGCCTATATATTATTTAATTATACACAGTCAAAATTGTCCAAGCAGCACGACCACCTACTGTCGACAAAATAGTGATCATCTCAAATAAATGGACGTCTTAAACAGTTTTATTATAATCATGTTTAAAAAATATAAGGGAGGAAGTTGGAAGTGGTCGTTTATACAGGTGATCTTCTTCTACAGGTCGTGGCCACTAGAGCAGGTTTGACTGTATATTGTTCATTCAGCAGTCTTTAGACTCTTTCCCTTCAGCACAACCCCACAGCGTTGAGATGATATGTAGTTGCTAAACATTTTTATTAACTTTTTGCTGCATTGCTTTATAATTTATTTATTTTTTTTAATATTGTGGTGGGAGGAAAACATTATTACAATAAAAGCTCCAAGTGAAGTAAAGCCTAAAAGAAAAAAAACAAATGCTCTTCTAACCTAGTGATGTTCCAACAACACTGCTCTCGCCCACCGTGTAGGCAAATGAAACAATGAGTGAAGTCAACAACATCAAAATCAGAAGACAAAGTATGAGTCTGCCTTGGCCTCGGACACTGCTTTTGACGAATCGAATCCCACAAGAGGAGCAGATTGCAGATCGTGCTGAGGGCCACCTAGATAAGAAAAATTAAATTCTAATGATAATGGATGTAAGTTTTAGTAAGAGTTTTATGGCACTTGCAACACACTAAAGTCACATAGGTACCGAAGATTAGAGGTGTTTCAAGAGAGTAACAAATAGGAGGAGGACAGATCAGGACGACAGATGTTTTATAGAAAAGAAGGCTAGGAGCAAACCGTGCCAAAGCACCCGCCAACCACCTACAACAGATTTAATGAAATGATTGATAATGATAGCAGTATCAGTAATGCTAACAGCTGATTTTCTTTCCACATTGATGATTGCAGATCGTGCTGAGGGCCACCTAGATAAGAAAAATTAAATTCTAATGATAATGGATGTAAGTTTTAGTAAGAGTTTTATGGCACTTGCAACACACTAAAGTCACATAGGTACCGAAGATTAGAGGTGTTTCAAGAGAGTAACAAATAGGAGGAGGACAGATCAGGACGACAGATGTTTTATAGAAAAGAAGGCTAGGAGCAAACCGTGCCAAAGCACCCGCCAACCACCTACAACAGATTTAATGAAATGATTGATAATGATAGCAGTATCAGTAATGCTAACAGCTGATTTTCTTTCCACATTGATGATTAATACTATTTTCTGTCAGCAAAATAAAAAGTAGTAGTAGCATGGCCGCAATCGCTGCCGGTTAAATACACTACTACTGTTATTATTGCTGCTGCTGCTGCTGCTGCTGCTGCTGCTGCTGCTGCTGCTGCTGCTGCTGCTGCTGCTGCTGCTGCTGCTGTTGCTGCTGCTGTTGCTACTACTACTGCTACTACTACTACTGCCTACTGCTACTACTACTTCTATTGAACAAAATTGCATTCTCTCAGCTCTCTTGAATTTTTGTTGTTGTGAAAAAGCTGGTGGTGTAAACTTCCTGAAATTAAAATTTAAATTGAGTAGTAACTACTATTATTATTGCTCCTGCTACTAAGTACTACCACCTTCGCCACCTGTAGCATCATCACTATCACAACTTTTCTTTTAAATTCTTTTGCTTGTGCTACTAGATCTAATTGTGTATCTACTCCAACATATAAGAGTTATACAATAAGATGAGTTACTTTGTGTGTATGTTGTGGGGGGGGGGGGGGGAGGTGAGAGTGTGTGTGACCTTGTGTGTGTGTGTGTGTGTGTGTGTGTGTGTGTGTGTGTGTGTGTGTGTGTGTGTGTGTGTGTGTGTGTGCATGACGTATGTCTCGGCGGCACGTCTGTATACGTGTATGTGTGTGTGTGCGTGTGTGTGTGTGTGTGTGTGTGTGTGTGTTTGCATGCTTGCTTAGCATGCCCCAGCACAAGCAGGGGATAAAGTGTTCAGGTGGAGAAATAAAATCAGAAAACAATGTTCAACAGTTTGCTCTCTGCAGGCCAAAACGGGGAATAATAGATGGCGAGTTGGTGGAGGAATTGTCTAATATATCACTTTCTGAAGTACAAGCAAGAGCAGATGATTCTGAACTATTACAGTAACCCTTTTAAGTTTCCAGAAGAAACAAAAAGTATAATTGGAATAGAACTTAGAAGCTAGAAGTATTCTGCCCCCCC
>NW_004797457.1:854838-856223 GCF_000002075.1 Aplysia californica | reverse complement strand
CCCCCCCCCCCCCCCCCCCCTCACACACAAAGAGAGACACACACAAGAATAAATAAAAACAACAATAAATAAAAACAACAATGAAAGCCGGAGTCGCATCCCTACGACTTATGTTATGTTTACAAAGCTCCCATATCGTCCTCCTTACTCACGGCGCCTTCTTCTAAACAAAGACCTACTCCCAATCTGAACGAGGGGTAGAAACCTTAGGAACTATTCAGTTACTGTATCTTCTAAAGAAAATGCGGGAATATCAAGCATAAAAAGCTCGAATGACAGCCTTACATCGTCCACTTGACCTTGTGCTTGTGGTCGTGTATCTTCCCATTGAAAAATACACAGTGCAGGATTTCTGCTACTGGGGGGTACCTTTGCTCGGTGGCGTGTTGATTCCTACAGGAGCGTATGTACAGTTTCAAACGAACTTTTCGGCGTGAGTGAGAGAGCGAGGGGGAGAGAGAGAGAGCGAACGCGAAATTCTTTGCCCTGTCCCGCAGATTGGTGCTAAAAATAGAGACCTGTTTCTGGCTTCCCCGCGAGGCCAAGGCTAACTTGGAAGAGAAGAACACGTGTTGTTGTTTTTTCTCTACGCTATAGCCATACGCACGCGCGAGCGTATACACACACTGACAAATAAACACACACACACAAACGCACACACACACACAAACGCACAGAGAGAGAGAGAGAGAGAGAGAGAGAGAGAGAGAGAGAGAGAGAGAGAGAGAGAGAGAGAGAGAAAGTGCACTTGTGTATGCATTTGGGTGTACCTGTATGTGTGTAAGTATGTGTTAAAATTATGTGTTGTTGTTGTTGTTGTTGTTATTGCTATTGCTGCTGCTGTTGTTGTTGCTGCTGTTGTTTCCAAAAACTGGGGAAGAGCTGTGAGCTCACATCAAGGAAGTAATCGGAGATTGGAAAGAGGCTGGGCGGGGTGCGAAACGTGACGGGTGGAGGGGGGGAGGGGGGATTGGGCGCCATGCGTGACGTGAGGATTGTATTATCGAGTGCAGTCCCTCTAGAAATGTCTCCCAAGAGACTGTCTACTCAAGTTTTCTTTATACAGCCCGCGGATCTTTGAAAAGCAACTCGAGGTGTTCTATATATCTCTTCAACATGTTACAACTTAATAAAATATCTCCCCTATTCCCTTTTCTACCACGGTCCCCTGGCCATGAATGTTGTCGTATTTTGTCAGCAAGAATTGCTCAATGAGGCTAAAGCAGCGCCGAGACAAGTTTCCAGGAAGTGGGTGTCTAGGTTTGTCTTGTGTTTAGATCTTTATTCTGCATCCTGTATTGTTATTTATAATCATCATCGTGTTCGGTTTTTCCACTGAGGTGCTGCTCGTAAATTATAGTTGTTTGTTTGGTTTTTCAAAACCC
>NW_004797457.1:851401-854738 GCF_000002075.1 Aplysia californica | reverse complement strand
AGACAGACAGACAGACAGACAGACAGACAGACAGACAGACAGACAGACAGAGACAGAGAGACAGACAGACTGACAGACAGACAGAGATGTCTACACAGACACTTTTCTGAAGGCCAGTGAATATTATCTCTCCAGTTTTTTTCCTACGTGTAGGGCCAACTCCAACTGTGCTTTCAGTGAGGGCATCGGAATATTAATTTCTAACTTTAGTCCTTCCTCTTTTCTTTTTGAATTATGAAACCGCTTCAAAATTTTCCTTCCTGTTTTCAGCAGAGAACAGCAATGGCTCTAAGCCCCACAATTTTTTGATTCCTCACTCGGATTCCTCACTTTTTTATTTTTATTTTAAGTATGATATTGTCATATGCCCTTCTTTGTTTGTGTAATAAATGCAATGAGTATTATCTTTTTTCATAACTTTTATACCTATTTTTGTGCCCCCCCCCCCCTTCCTCGTATAAATAGTGGCCAGGCGCGGTTCGTCCATAGAGCACGGTCGTGCAGTGCCGCCCAATTTTTAAAAAATATTCTATTACGTAAAGCACCCACAAACATAAAATAAAAGAAGCAAGAAACAAGCACTAGCCAAATATAATATCAAAACAAGGTTCTCGCTTGCACCGTAACTATCATTTCTATGTCTATAGCGCCATGAAACATCTACTATGCCCTGCCAAAGTCCACACGCTTTAACTAAACATAATGGGATATTCAACACTAGTAACCTGACCTATAAATCGGTATTTGGGATAACCCAAGCAATGACGACACTCGTAGCGAGTTTGCCGGTACATTAATATTAATAAGCCGGCACATCTCAAATATGCTCCTGCCGAATAGTGCCGAAACATAGCCCACACAGGGGCGGCTGGTCCATAGAGCACGGTCGTGCACTGCCGCCCAAAAATTTTAGCGCACAACACCTTCAAAGTGACAACAAAAGAACCTTTACCATCCATCATCCAATCAGTTTTACGTACAGGTTCCTCGCCAGAGCCTATTCGCTCCTTACAACATCTACAACAGCTCTACAACATCTAATATTACATAGATCTACCAAGTTCTTTTGCTTCACCCAAGTAAAAAATAGTATGTTCAGGTGTGTAATCTATCTCGGAAAATGCTCTATGGGACGACCCAAACAACGATGACGTTTTGACCGAGTTTCTTAGTTCATAAATATTAATAAGGCGGCACAATCTCGATGTGCTCCAGCCGAACAAAGCCCATAGACGCAGTCTAAAAATAACGCAATCTCAAACCAGTTCACGACAGCCTACACAATTCAATGCCCGTATTATGATAGCTTTGGGGCAATCCACCGGAGTGCTCCCAGCGATGTGCGATTGGTCCATTGTCTTGCCATTTATATCTCTAGCCCCACCTCTGTAACCCTGAACTTGAGCGAGGTCAACATGACGTAATTAGGTCATTGTGTTAGAAGTTGGAATGGTGTAGTGGTGAAAGTTTTATTACTCGAGTGTGTATTCCAATGCAGGATGAATGAAGTTGATTGCAAATGAATTCAGTTCACCAAACAAAGTAAAAAGAAAAGGGTGAATGAATTAAGTCCTCACCAAACTAAAGATATCAAAATAACACAATGAATAAAAAGTGGAGTGGCTTACACAACAAATTATATTCCTTGTAGACCTAGATTAGGCCTACTGTTTCTCCTGTCTGCTTTTTGGAACTGAGGACCCCAAGTAGATCTAGTCTAAGACAGGTTTTACTGATCTTGTCCAATTGAAACAACGCATTAAAGTCGAAAGTCATCAAGAGCGCACGTAAAAAATGCCGTTAAGTATCATACTTTCGGACATGTAGACATAGCAGCGCAGCTAGTCGTAGGTCATCGCATTGCAACGCCTCACAATAAAGAACTGGTGAGAAAGAATAAACACGTATTGTGTAAGGTTGTCTAGTGTATTTTGTCCTGTGAAACTCACGAACTCACCCTTCGCGGTCATAAAAAGGGTGATTTGTCGGGGAACTGAGGTATTTTTCGCTAATGCTATGCAGGCTCTTCGACATTTTTTGCCCACTCTACAAAATGCACCGGTGTTTGTCACCGGAATATTCCATGGCCATCTGAAACAAGGTGGAATTTACAGTCTCGACTAATAAGCACAGTTTTCATTTGGAAAGGAGAGATCCAGCTCTGTTTTGAAGAAATTCAGTCTGAGCACTGGGATGATAATTCCATTCACGATGGTATCCTGAATGTATTAAAGAGCGAAGCATTTCTCTTCTTTTTGCACTTTTTCAACAAAGTATACACGCACGTTGACGCTGTTTATGGGATCCTCTAACACAGAAGTACAACACCCATAGCAGCCCAACAAGTTCTAGACACGTTTAAAGTAGCTTTCGATGAAATGAGAAACAGTATACTTGTTCCATCAACAAGACAGACAACAGAGAAACACGCTTCCAAGAGACGCAGACACAACAACCCCAACGAAATTGCTGCAAAGTAGGCCTGTGACATAATAATTACTCAAATTGTGACAGTTTCTCGAAGCAAAATAAAATCAATGCACTCTCAATCTGCGATTCATCCAAATTCCAGAAGTATCAAAAGTCGTTTCCAACAGTTCTCTTAGGATCGTTTACAGAAATATTACTGTTTTGCTTAAAATCAAATTACAAACAGAATTATAAGTATTACATTGCAATGAAACAATTAAATCTGCTCAGTGTCGTACATGTATAATCCAGGGCCTTTCTTCAACTCTGAAGAACTACAAATTCGAGACATCATTTAGAGAAGTATGCAAAATACCAGAAATCGCACTGACGTACGTTTATGTCGATCCACAAGGATATCATTGACAACATACCCAACTTCGTCAACACAATAATGGACACTTTTGCTCAAGCCCAAGAACGAAAGGAAAGCTTCTTCTTCAAATAGATTTTCTCAAAACAGGTAGGATGAAGAAAACATCTAATTTACATGCCCTTGACTATCTTCAACCTGCTCTAACCTAATTGTGCACGCCTACTTTTTAGACCCACGAGCCGCCCCTGAGCCCACAGTAGGCAGTCTAAAAATAAACGCGATAGACTGTACGCTATTCAATTCCAAAAGTATGTGATCAACGGAGCAATCCAGCGGAGTGCTCAAGAGAATTATGATTGGTTCATCTTCTTGCCGCTATTTTAAGTGACTCTGTGACCGTGATCATGAGGGAGGTGAACTTGACATACCGTCCTATGGGTTGTGCCTTTGAATGGTTTTGTAGAGGAGTGGTGAAAGTTATTACTGGAGTGTTCAGTTCTCATTCAGGATGAACGAATTTGATGTTGCGCTAACAAACATATTTTAAGGGGG